>NC_083767.1:53385463-53680463 GCF_963514075.1 Conger conger
GCTCAGCAAATGTTAACGCACATATAACAGGCCTTTTTTTTTTTTTACGTCAAGGGCTTTCACATGCCAGGGCACTCTGGCAGCCTTTTCTGTCTATTTCCTTCTGTCTTGCACTGACTGTGATTCAACTTGTACAATAGTGAATCGCCCTGGAGGACTAAAATAAAACAATACAGTATCTGTTATGTTGTACTTGGCACTGTTTTAGTGGTCAGCTGACACTGCCATGTAAGGGAGGACAGGAGGGACCAGTGCAGTCCAGCTGCGTCATTACTTTTCACTGAAGGATCTTGGGAAAGCGTCCAGCTTCTGCAGGCCTAATAGTGAGTGGTCCTGCCTCTGCAGTGTGGACGGGGCATTTCTGGAAGTCACTGTGGCCCCAGGGCAGGACACTTTTATCTCGTTTCCAGGCACATTAGATTACAGTGACTGGAAAAACAGAATCAACACAATTCCGCTGCCATTAAAGTCTCTGTTCTGCTGTGTTTGAAATCCAACCAGCCTGCTAATGTTACAGCATATGCAGAGGCTTTGAACAGAGGATTCCACTTATTCTAAATCATTTTCTTGCTGTTCATATAATCTCTCTCACAAAGACACAGCAACTGCCTCTGTACTACCCGCGGTAAATGAAGGAGACAATATTTGGTTGCTGGGTATTTTGAGACCCCACTTGGGAGGGATCTCCCCCCAGTGCTCACCTGCTCTCAGCTGGGGTGAAGCTAAGCTTCAGTGCAGCCATACTAAACCCCAGGAGACAGAGCGAGCTCCTCCCATTATGAGCCGTGACTGACAGCTTGAGTGGAATACTCTCTCCTATTGGCAGAGGCTCCATCACCAAACACACAGCCTGCAGGCTGAAAATGAGAGAGACTAGTGCCTTTACAAAGCCTGGTTATACACAGAAAATATAAACGCTGTTATATAACTGTAGCTGAATGAAGAACGTTGGATTTATTTTACTGCATTAATAGACAGACCTGACTGCGTATTTCAGTCAGACAAATCTTCCTACTTTGCGAGCTTTGGATTTATAATTTTAGAGCGTAGTCAAACACGATTAAGTCTTATCTCTCACACACAGGCCGGGTTACGCATTTTGAAGGCACTCCCTCTTACTGCACGATGTAACTGACCAATATAAATAAACAGACACAGCGTCACTTCCCTGAAGAGATGTATTTATTATTCTAATATCAAAGGCCTCAGTGGAACACTGAACAGCATTAAACAGGGACAAATAAAACATTCACCAAGTCTCACAAATGAAAACAACAACGGAAAAATACTCTCGCAGTCTCAGAAACTGAAATGTTATGCTCCCATAACGTTTATCACCACAGGAAAGATTTATTTTATCCTCTCAAAACTAAATTTCTCATCAATAAGGCTCCTCTCTTCACAATTCTCCTGTTTACACTTGTAAAACAGTTTTGGCCAGTAGCTCGCAATATAATACTGTTTATTTATTTCTTTTTAAGTATAGATTTGTGCGTCATGTTTTGTGCAATATCTTTAGACTTCAAGAAGGCTGAAATCAAATGTAGTGCTTAAATAAAGCCGGTAATAATAACTTTCCTCCAGCTTACATCTTAGAGTTAACTGTAGCCATTGTGTTCACTGAACACTCAGTTAAACCGTGGTTATAATTTGGGTCCTATTCAGCAATTCCCATTCATTCTGGAAATGTCAATAGACTGGTCCTTCAATCCTTTTTAAGGTTCTGACTGCATTTCTCTAGGGTGTCTTGTAATGTGCAGGGTAAGAATATTTCATCACCCCTTTCTACAAAATATGGATGCAAAAAGAGATGCATATTAGAGTTTACTGGGACATCTCACCTCTGAGATTTTAAGACTAATGGAAACAGAGGCAGCTGGAGGGACCTCATATGTAACAGCAGGAGACCTCAGTAAGTAGCTCCACTTTCCAGAATCTCTACTCCAAAGCAGGCCATGTAAAACCAGAGCCTGTTCTGGCAAAGTACCTTTTTATTTTATGTTCTATTGTAAATATCTGATTAGTGTTGATCTATTAGTGTTGAAAATTTGGTTCTTGCAAGGTTTGAAATGTACTTTTGATTTTGTGCAAAACTCATCTCCTCCCCTTTGGGGAAAGAGGCCATTCTCTGCAGTGGCAAATGGAATGGTTGGTGTTATCCCACACAGCGTAGGTGGGAGAATTTCAAGCAGCAACAGCCCCTAACGTATGAGTGGTGGATTCAAAACACATCTCAGGAGCCCACTTTAAGTTAACTACCGAAAGCTCGTTGTTTTGTTATTCTTAGATTACACTCTCATTCAAGCCATTTACAGTGCACGTTCAGGGACCCTCTTTCGGATGGAGCGGTTCAGCTACAGCATCTCGTTGAACAGGCAGATCGAGCACTTTGAGACACCCAGCCGCTCTCTGTTCACAAGGCTAGCAAGGCTACGACCACCTGCTCCAGGAAGCCGCCGTCGGGCAGGAACCTCCTGTGGCGTCAGCCCCGGCTAGCCCGGCGCTCCGCTCCGCTCCGCTCCTGGGCCGAGTCCGCAGGCCCTGCCGCGTTCACAGGACGTTGGGGAGGTAGAGGGAGCACAGGAGCATGTTCTGGCCCAGCGCGGGGAAGCGGCGAAACGCCTCCCAGGCGTCAGAGAAGATGTTGTACTTGAGGAACACCCTGTGCTCCAGGCTGGTGGGCAGGCTGACATCGCGGCTCATGATGTAGATGCCGTCGTTGTGCAGCGTGCAGGTCAGGTTGAGGCCCGACTTGGAGGTGTTCTCCTTCAGGTGGAGCCACTCCCCCGTGGACACATTGTAGGACTGCACGGTCAGCATGTCCTCCGTCTGGCTGGCCCTACGGCGCTCTGGCTCCAGCTCGTGAGTGTAGCCCCCCACCAGGTACACCGTGTCCTCCACCGAGAGCATCTGCTGCTTGCGCACGTGGGCCGAGCAGGAGCTGAACACCGACCAGGTGTCGGAGGTGGGGCAGTAGCGCAGCACGCTGGTGTTCCGGTCTGCTCGTGGGAGAGAGACAGGGCAGAAACTGGGATGCAATAACATGCAGTATGCTAGTTAAGCTAACTGACAATATGTTCACAATTTTATGTATCGGTCCACGTTTAGGGCCACAATTGAAATAAGCCATTGATTTTTTGAGTTTTTATCATTTATCCCCATTCTGTTAGATTTCATCATTTGAAGTATTCTTAGCACACCAATGAGATGTTAACTCGCGTGTAGTGACCGCAAGTGCACTTATACACTTCCATTCGTGTTCAATCGGTCCATCAAAAACCAGTACAATTACCTTCCGTCTTACATGTGTTTATTTTCTGCACAACCCTTCTCTCTTATTCACAGTGTGACGACGATCCCCTCCCCTGGGCTGAAAATGCTCTAACCTCTGGCAGTGTACCCGCCCATAACGTAGATCATGCCCTGACACTCGCAGGCGGAAAACTCTGCCAACGGGTCTGGCAGGGAGGATACGCAGGTCCACCAGTCCTGCTCTGGACTGTAGCACTCAACTGTGCCTAGACACTGTCCGCCCACCGCATACAGCTTCCCACTCACTGCCAGCAGCTTGAAATTGGACCTGTGTGCAGAAGAGGAGGACTGTTATTGCTGAAATTAGAGCAGCTGTCACTGTAAATATGTCATGACTGAACCAGTTGAATCACTACTAATTAGGCAAACGTGCTGCAATTATGCTGTAAAAATGTACTCTACATAAAGGGGTTCAAGAAATGATGGATAAGTCCTTCCTGTCAACAGGATGACTCAGCAGTGATCACACAAAGCAGCTGCAATGGAGGAGAAAAAAAATATGTTTCAAGTGCTCTTCTACTAGCACTGTAATTACTTTCGGAATCTCTCACATAGGTACTTGCTAATTGGTGATTAAGTCATACCTCTTTTGATTCAGGGGCGCAATCTGATTCCACTCATTTCGACAGGGGTTGTAACAGTGGGCTGCCGATATCTCTTGACTCGTCATTCGGTAACCTCCAACGATGAACAAGTAATTGTCCAGTACGGCAGACCCGTACCCTCTCACGTTTACCATGTCCGATGGCAGGTTGTTAGCTAGCGGCTTCCAGCGCTGTTCCAACTCACCGTAACGAAGCATTGACCAGGGTTCGTCCTGGTCTGCTAGGTCCAGACAGGTCCCGATGAAATCTCCAATAGCTACTAGAGTAGCCGTACCTTTCATGCGCATCTCTCGAACGTGTTTGCGGAGGGAAGACGGGAGGCTTCGGAACTCGGATCTCCGGAGCATCGGGTGGTAGTGACAGGTCATGAATTTCAGACAAGCGTTCCTCAGGTCGTGAGTTCCGTAAATCTCCGAAAGATTGTACAGTTCCACGCAGTTATCCTGCCTGATTTCCGACAAGAGCAATTTTAAAATTGAAGTCACCTGCAAAAAAGATGCCGTCTCGATCAAATCCTCTAATGTCTCATTGACAACCTGCACTTTGGAGGTGTTGATGAACTCCAGGACTAATTCTAGCCCGGGTACACTTAATCCCTGGAGCTGGACCGAATCCTCTCCGGACTCCCGCATTCCAGAACTGTATAGTGCACGGAAGTAGTCGCTCTTTTCAATCAGCTTGCTTTTACTCACGTTGTAGGTTTTATCATCCATTACGATTGCAATAATCTGTTCTGAGGATGACATGTTTCGTATTTATTGGTAGTGTGTGCCCTCCCAGTGTTTTGCTGTCAGAGTCTGCGAGAGGGGTAGGGCTGCTGGAGAGATGGGCAGAGTCCCGGTTATCCAAAGTGGATGTACGTGTTCCTCGTTTACATTTTACAAGCGCAGAATAGGGCTGCAAGTCCTCGAAGTCCGAAAACAGGCCTATATAAGGTAATGTTCAGGCCATAGATCCAGGCATGGATAATTTCTATTCCAAAAACCTGTCCTGACACCTAATTCAATTTCTGCAGTGTAAGCAAAATTACAAACAAAATAGCTAGCTCTCACTATTTACTGGCTATTTAGTAGGTTAGCAAGCTAGCTAGCGAGTTTACAACTAAGTTTTGGCGCGGCTAATTTATATCATCTGGGAAATGGCTACGATAAAAGAACACAATTTTATGAAAGTGGCCGTCTTCGGAACATCATAACATTTCCACTTCTTTCCCAAGATCATCTTCAGCAATTTGAATGCAAATTAGTTCCTATTTTGATCCTCACAGGAGAAACGTCACTTCTCCTTCCGCTTGTACGTTTTTCACCGCAAGCATAGGATAAACCAGCATAGGATGAGATTTTCTACTTGCCATCATTGCGTATTTAAATGGCGTCATATACTTGTTTAATATTGCCAAACGGCCTTATTTATAACACGATCTTGTTGTATATGCAACGAATTCCTTAGAACTATCCTGGCAGAATGTAAGACTAAGAGTACAGTTGTACTAGTAGTGTTTACCTGACGTTGGCTAGCTACAACACATTTTATTGCTGTTGCATATTTCGGTAGTATTACGTAATCTACATTGAAGCTATGATAAAAACATATTTTGATTACCACTGCTGCTGATTCTATCTCAGTTAGCAACGAAGTAGCTTGCAGCACACTCCTTTCAATTGCTTTTCAAGCATTACACCGTAGTAACTAGAGGATTGGCTAAGTATGTCCCATCACACATGCCATACATGGATTGTGTTCGTTTTGTATGTTCCGAGTTAAAACATTTTTTTCGTTTCTAGGTTTTATTGCAGAAATTCATTACAAGCTTACAATTCGTGCACATTTGTCTCATATGAATGTAATGTGTTCTCATATCCTCTTTACACATATAACAATATTAGTATTGTTTTATATAAATGTTTGGGCCACAGAGAATGGCTATGTTTATTTTTTTTTAAGGGGGACATATAATACTGATGGACACGATGCGTTTCTGTTTTGCAAAATTTGAAACGTTAACGTTAGCTGACTGGCTAAATATCAACCCCGTGGGAAACACGTGTAGTTTTACTACAGATTTTTTAGCTAGGAGTTTTACGGAATGGGAGAGCAGCCACTGAGAATGTAAGTTAAAATATGCTCATATTGCGTGCGGTGTGACAATTTAGCTAGTTTGCTATCTAGTCTAGTTGACTGAGTTACTGAATGAGTGGGAAAGCTAGTTAGCTGGCTAACGTTAACTTAGTCGACAATAGTATCATAACTACACGATTAGCTGCTAGCTTTACGTTTAACTAGTCTTACTGCAAGTTCTAGTCAAAACGTGGATCGATTAACTAGCTAACAATTAGTCTCAAATTAAGTTATTACTGCCCCCACTTCTACTGTAATGGCCATAGGTTGCTAGCAGGCTCAAGTTGGCGTTTAATATGGATATGGATAATATGGAGTATTGCGAGCTTGGTGGCAGGTACAGGTATTCAATCTAACTAACTTGATCATCTGGTTAGCCTTGCTAACGTTACTTTCTTTCATTTATTAAAAAACTATGAAAGGAGAACAAGCCATCTCGTAGGAGACACCTAACGTTAATTGGTCAACTTGGCTAAGTTAGCTATTTACAAAGTCGAAAGCTCGCTTGTGTCTTGTGTGGCATAAATGAAAAGACCTGCTACCGTATGTATTCTGCTAGTTCATTCTCTCTTCTACCGTAAACCTAGAAACAGCAATGCTGTCTGGTGCAGGTTAGGTTATGATCCCTAACTGTATTTCAGCCTCGTTTGTGGGGATGCTGATGGCAGGATTAACGCTCTATTCAACCGCGTGAAAACAATTCAGAAAAAGAGCGGACAATTTGATGTAAGTATGCCACGTACTTTAATCGACAAAAGATTGAACCGCGTAATTCTTACTGAGCCGTTGATAGTGTTTGTTTTGCCTTTGTGAAGTTGTTGCTCTGTGTTGGAGATTTCTTTGGTTCTTCGCCCGAAGCGCAAGAAGAGTGGGAGGAGTACAAATCCGGGTCCAAAAAAGGTACTTAATGCACCATCTCGAGCCTTTTTGTAGAGGTTTTGTCGATACTTTATATGTACTTTAAAAACACGTTTACCATTACTCGTATTAATGTGCTTTTAGTTGATAAATTAGTGTGGTGTACATGCTTAAAACATCATTAAAGGGATAGTTTGCCTTAAAAAGTAATGCCTTTCATTATTTCAAGAAATACTTTTGAACTTACAATGATGACTGCCATGATGCCCAACTTCTGATCATCTCACAACTCATTCTGTCCTTCAAACTTCAGCACCCATCCATACCTACATTCTTGGTGCCGCCTCCCATGACACGGTCAAGTATTTCTCCAGTTCAGATGGATGTGAGCTCGCTGAAAACATCACCTATTTGGGTATGTGATTTTATTCATGCATGATTGGCTATCGCGTGACTCAGGGACGGGAGGGTTTCGAGCAGCCAGGATCATAACATCTGGTGGCACATTACATTACATTAATGGCATTTGGCAGACGCTCTTATCCAGAGCAACGTACAACAAAGTGCATACCCATAACCAGGGATAAGTGCGCTGAAAGACCCTAGAGGGAAGTACAATTTCAACTGCTACCTGTACAACAAAGATAAGGACCAGGGCCTATTTAAAAAAAAAAAAAAAAAAAAAAATTTTTTTTATTTTTTTATTTTTTTATTTTATTATTATTTCTTTTTCTTCATTAGAAACACTCACTAGTCAATTTGATGATTGCAGGTCCACTTGTTCAGCTGCACATAAAGTGTCTTGTGCAGCAAGTCTGAATGTGTTCTCATGGACAGTAGAGGACATGGACATGCTAAGCAGGCCTGATCTATAAATCTTTGCACATGAAATTTGCAGATTCTGATATGGGTTGGCAAAGCCTTTTCGGTGCTTCAGTATAAACAACAAGAGCCCATTTCACATGGAGAATCTCTAGGACTAGGATCTCTAGGACTAGGTATAATCTGTGTCTGTGAAACCGTTGCTGAAAGACCTAGGTTGCAGAAGATGTTTTCTCTTCTCCCCATCACAAGGCGTGTATGCGTGTGCGCTTGTGTGTGCCTTTCAGGACGCAGGGGCGTCTTCACGGGCGTGTCGGGGCTCCAGATCGCCTACGTGAGCGGCAGGGAGGCCCAGCAGGAGCCGGCCCCAGCTCACTGCTTCACGCCCAAGGACCTCAACGCCCTGGCAGCGCCCCTGGCATCCAGCTCCAAGTTCAAGGGAGTGGACATTCTGCTGACCTCCCAGTGGCCCCGGGGAGTCTGGCAGTACGGCAACAGCCCGGTAAGTACTCTCCTCCACTTACCTTCCTCACACGCTCGTCTGAAACGGTCGGCAAACATCCGGCTTTCAGCCCTATTGTTTTCTGCACTCCCAGTTTGCCGTTTCCAGCTATGTTTCTTGGCTTGTCCCATGGCTGCCGTGTCCTGATTAAATTTCTCACAGTGCTGACAGGTCTGCTCATGAAGCGCTTGCTGCCACCCACCACTGTTTCAACTGGCCTACCAGTTGAAATGCTCTGGACTTTTAATGTCTTTAGACTATTTTGCAGAATTGTGTATCTTCAGTTTGCCATTCTTGAAGTAGTGACACTTTTCTACAGCTATTATCTTGAATGCTAGATTTATTACGAATGACACACTTGATGATGCAGGCTTTCCTTTTGGTCTTTTGATATTAAAATTATGCAGTCGTGAACCTACATTCAGGGTCTTGAGAGGCATAGAAATGTATTCATTTTGTCTGAATACGTCCTTTTACCAAGCAGAAATGAGATGAGGAAATGTTTTCTCATTTTGTCACTGTGCCCAGTATAGCCGTCAAAGGCCTGTTTAGATTGCGTTGTCATGCTTACTGATGGTATGTGTCTCACTGCAGGACCTAAACACTAAGTTTTGTGGCACTGGCTCCGTTGCAAGCCTGGCTGAGAAGCTGAAGCCTCGTTATCACTTCGCTGGTCTGGAAGGGACTCACTATGAGAGGCTGCCCTACAGGTAATGCGTGTGCCTCACCATGCTGACTGTGTTCCTCACCACGCTCACTGTGTTCCTCACCACGCTGACTGTGTTCCTCACCACACTGACTGTGTTCCTCACCACGCTGACTGTGTTCCTCACCACGCTGACTGTGTTCCTCACCAGGCTCACTGTGTGCCTCACTGTGTGCCTCACTGTGTGCCTCACTGTGTGCCTCACCACGCTCACAGTGTTCCTCACCACGCTGACTGTGTGCCTCACCACGCTCACAGTGTTCCTCACCACGCTCACTGTGTTCCTCACCACGCTGACTGTGTTCCTCACCACGCTGACTGTGTGCCTCACCACGCTCACTGTGTTCCTCACCACGCTCACTGTGTTCCTCACCACACTGACTGTTCCTCACCACGCTCACTGTGTTCCTCACCACGCTCACTGTGTTCCTCACCACGCTCACTGTGTTCCTCACCACGCTGACTGTGTTCCTCACCACGCTGACTGTGTTCCTCACCACGCTGACTGTGTTCCTCACCACGCTGACTGTGTTCCTCACCACGCTGACTGTGTTCCTCACCACGCTGACTGTGTGCCTCACCATGCTCACTGTGTTCCTCACCACGCTCACTGTGTTCCTCACCACACTGACTGTTCCTCACCACGCTCACTGTGTTCCTCACCACGCTCACTGTGTGCCTCACCACGCTGACTGTGTTCCTCACCACGCTCACTGTGTTCCTCACCACGCTCACTGTGTGCCTCACCACGCTCACTGTGTTCCTCACCACGCTCACTGTGTTCCTCACCACACTGACTGTTCCTCACCACGCTCACTGTGTTCCTCACCGCACTGACTGTGTGCCTCACCACACTGACTGTTCCTCACCACGCTCACTGTGTTCCTCACCACGCTCATTGTGTTCCTCACCACACTGACTGTGTTCCTCACCACACTGACTGTTCCTCACCACGCTGACTGTGTTCCTCACCACGCTCACTGTGTGCCTCACTGTGTGCCTCACTGTGTGCCTCACTGTGTGCCTCACTGTGTGCCTCACTGTGTGCCTCACCAGGCTCACTGTATTTCTGTCCACACTCACTGTATTTCTGTCCACACTCACTGTATTTCTGTCCACACTCACTGTATTTCTGTCCACACTCATTGTATTCCTCACCACGCTCGCTGTATTTCAACGCTACCGAGCCACGGCCATGGGGCTTTCCTCTTGTTCCTCTTTTTCCTGCCATAAATCTCATGGCTTTATTGAAAATGTGAATGCTTTGAAGGATGTCATGATCTGTGTATGTTAGTATTTTGCTTTATAGCAGACACTTGCACAGCTTCCATTTGTTTTTATACGTAACATTTATACAGCTCCATATTTACTGAAGCAATTGAGGTTCCCTTAAGAAATTCTTTACTTAACTGCCTAGCAGGTTGTCTCATTACAGTTTGCCTTATTGCTGAATATTTTTATGTGTATTCTGCAAGCTGTTGTTTTGATAGTTAACTGGGTGTCAAGACTTTCATTGCTATTCTGTTTTAATAGATAATCAATGAGATGTATATCAAATATTAGTTCTATACATTTGTTCATTCCATTTGACGCATCATATTTTTGTGTAGAGCTGAATCTTTACTGTAGTGTCCTTCAGTCTTTTTAATAGCCTTTCTCCTTTTGTTGGATTGTGGTGTGTGATATGGCAGGAATCACATGGTCTTACAAGAGAACGCACAACACGTCAGTAGATTCATAGCCCTGGCCAATGTGAACAACCCTGCCAAGAAGAAGGTAAATTTCCACAGGAGCACAGCGTCCTGTCTGTGTCTGTGTCTGTGTCTGTGTGTCTGTGTGTCTGTGTGTGTGTGTGTGTGTGTGTGTGTGTGTGTGTGTGTGTGTGTGTGTGTTTGTGTGTGTGTGTGTGTGTCTTACTGCATCTTATCTGTGTGTTTAAATGTATGCTCTATTATTTAGCACGATTAAGTATTTATGCATTTCTCTTCCCTCTCCAGTACCTGTATGCATTCAGTATAGTCCCAATGAAAACCATGGACCCCACTGAGCTTGTGAAACAGCCACAAGATGTCACTGAAAACCCGTACAGGAAGAGTCTGAAAGAAGGCAAGAAGGAGAATCCTGCTGCTACAGCTGACTTTGGGGAGGTATGTGTGCACTATTCAGACACTGTCACCTGGGAGTGTCACGTATTCAGTGTGTACTGTATATGTGCTGAAAATATATTTCCGTGCATTGTTTCTACTTTGAGTGTTATTTGCTCAGAGCAGTAACTGAGCAGCGTTCTGTATGATAGCCATATTTGGCCGTAGGATCTGTGATTAGATCAGCATGTAATACCTCCCCAGGGGGTCCCTGCATTCAGATGTGACAATAACTAGAGCCACCCAGATGGAACTGCTGCGATGCCAAGTTTTAATCTAGACTGTGTTGTGTGTGTGTGTGTGTGTGTGTGTGTGTGTGTGTGTGTGTGTGTGTGTGTGTGTGTGTGTGTGTGTGTGTGTGTGTGTGTGTGTGTGTGGGGTGTGTGGCGCGCGCGCGCGCACGTACGTGTGTGTATGCACATGCACTCCACAGGAGGAGCCAGCCTCTCAGTTCTTCTTTGACCTGAAGAAGAAAGAGCAGCACCAGGGTCAGTTCAGGAAGCGGCAGTCGGACGGAGACAGACACACCCAGCCCAAACAGCCCCGCCGACCCCGTGAGTCAGCACGCACGCACACACACACACACACATACATACATACACACACACACTCTCTCACACGCACACACCCATACTCACACACACACACACACACACACACACACACACACACACACACCCACCCACGCGCACACACACACACACACACACACACTCTCTCACACACCCACATATACACACACACACACTCTCTCTCACACACCCACATACAACCACATACACACGCACACACACTCACACACACACACACGCACACGCACTCTCACACTCCCACATATATACACCCACACACACACACATACACATACACTCTCACACACCCACATATATACACACACACACACACATATATACACACACACACACACACACACGCACACATATACTCTCACACATACACACACACACACTCTCTCACACACCCACATATATATACACACACACACACACACACACACACACACACACACACACATACTCTCTCAGACACACACTCTCACACACCCACTCTCACACACCCACATACACACACACACACACACTCTCTCACACACACACACACACACACACACACACTCTCTCACACACCCACATATACACTCTCACACACGCACGCTCATGCACGCACATACACACACACACACACACACTCTCACACACGCACACACACTCTCAAACACCCAGCCCAAACAGCCCTACTGACCCCACCGTGAGTCAGAACCCTTTTATTTACTTAGACTTTCATTCTCACAGATTAGATAACAGAGGGAATGCTTTGATTATCTTGTTAATGCAAAGAATAATCTGGTGAAAATCTCTCTATTTAGCTGTACATGATAGTGTTGGGGCCATGTTATTATTTTTGTTAAGACCTAAATGCACATTTTGGCATGTTGCTCAAAACAATTTTTATCCTTATCATTGCTGATATCCCCCAAACAGGCCCTCCTCGTAAAAAACACGAAAGCTTTCATCAGGAGGGAAATCCCTGGGAAGTTCCCAGATGTTTTGTGACGTTGTACTCTCTTCCCATAAATTCCCTAGGCAATGTCGATGGATCAGGGTGTTACTGGTTTTAATGTGGTTTTGACCTGATGTTCTTTGACACTATTACAATGGCTGTTCTGTGAGAAAGTCTAAGCCAGTAAAAAGGCTGTGTTTATCAATCTGCCGTAGGGCCTGATCCCTGCTGTCTGCTCAGGATGTAGTTAAGCTTAAACACACTCTTGTCACTCGGCCGCTCCAGATATTTATTAGCACATCCCTAAATGGATAGTTGTGTTCAATTTCATTTATCAGCGCCAATAATAAAGCCTTTCTTGACCATTAAGTGATTATTTTGGCTGTGGAAAATGACTGCACCGTCCTGAAATAATCCCCTGCTACAAATTATTTAGCAAATTGAGGAGTACAGCGTGGTGATATAGACGCTGAAGTCTAATTTATAGCGTGACCACCATTAAGGGTGGTCTCCGTTAGCCTGAGATGCGTCAGTGTTGTCTGACCGTTACTCTGCGATGGTTCCTCCCCCAGCCCAGCCCACTGGACCGTGCTGGTTCTGCCTGGCCAGCCCAGAGGTGGAGAAGCACTTGGTGATCAGCATCGGGACCCACGTGAGTTCATGACGCACATTTTAATACTTTTATTCCAGTTCTCGTACCAAAGTCACAATAAAGGACACAAACAATATAGACAGACAGTACAGAATAATGACATGGACGCTTGCAGGTTCATTAGGGGTACAGGTAGCAGTGGCGCCTCCTAAAATGGCGGCTACCTATTATTGCTGACATGGAGCAGTATCTTACGAGCTGAACCCCTTACCACTAGGCTGTGGCTAAGGCTGCCAAATAAATATAAATGCTAAAAAATCTGTAGCCAAGTTGCTTCAAGGCTGGCACCATAGGCTGGTACTTCAGTACCTTAGTGAGGAAGGCCCTTCTAGATTGGAATGAAATGTACTGACACTCATCAACAACAGCTGGAGTATTAGCATTACACTCATTTCAGTGATACACACGCATACACCCACACCCACATGCATACACACAGACACACATGACTTTGAAGCAAGTGTAGTTTTGCTGTTGACCCTTGGCGACACTCGTCCATATTAACATGGCCGATAAAATTAATTGGATCACTCCTTGGTTTATCTGGTGTGGGCCCCCTCTGTCTCATTCATGTAATGAACTCTCCTGCTTTCCATTTAACAGAATCACGACACAATGTAATTTTAAACAGATTTAGAAACGTCCGTCTGAGGACAAGGCCGTCATTCCTAGCTGGAAGCTTGCTGCACGTTTTAACCGTGGAGAAAATGGTGGCTGATAAGAGAGCTAAACTATCCCTAATTTGCAGAAAGTAAATGCGGGTTCTCTGGTCGTGTTGAGAGCGAGCAGCAGGGCTGTTATCTGTGCTTTGCAGCAGCCCTTTTTGAAGTAGCCTTGAAGTGTGAGGTGCTTCTTAATGAGTGACACATGGCTCGGAGCTCGTAGCGCATGAGTCACCGGTGGAGGCTTTCCCAGAATTGACTTTGTTTTGGGAAGCATCCGGCTGTTGATTAGCTTTGCTCACGCTACGTGAACAACCTTGTGTTCAAAACAGTGCGCATGTCTGACAAGCAGGTTTAGAGGCCCTGTGTATCATTGCTGCCAGTTGCTCTGTGCTTAAAGTAACCAGGGTGGTTTTTAAAAATGTGTTCACGGGCAGGAAAGTCTCCAGGCTTAGGGTGTGTGTTATGCAGATGGAAATGGTCCTGTTCCTGGGAACCGTGATTAGGCTAACGTTTAGATGTGTGTATGAATGTTATATAGTTGAAATGAGACGTATGCGATCGATCGGAATCGGTATTGTCAGAACCTATTGAGTCTCGATTTCTGAGAAATTTGGAACCGGTTCTTGTATAGATCCGGGTTTCGATCCCCATCTTGATTGGCAACACTGCTCAGTCTGCACTTGTTTATGTGGGTTTACAGTCTTCAATGCTAAGCTTCAGTCCTCTGCAGTGCTGTTCCGGGCCAGGTCAAGTGCAGCAGCTTTGCTTAATTTCTCACAAGGAATTAATGGTAATCCTCTGTGCACCTGGACTACCTGCAGCTTTAGATAAAGACTTTCCAGTTCAGTGTGCCTCTGGCTGACTGCGGGGCTCTCTGTCTTATTCTGTGTTCACATGGTCGCGGTATGCAGCGGTAGGGAAGCCTATTCAGTCTTCAGTGTGTCAGTGTATTCCAGTGAGACAGTGATGGAAAGCTCTGAATATCGTACGGCACAACCTGATGGAGTCTTCGGACAGCTGCTGCCTTTTATCAGCATTTGCCGTCATCCGTAGCGGAGAGACAACATTTTTTAGAAGCAATATGAGAATGGGATAAACTGAAATGCACTTTCGTTGTCCCTCCTGTCTATTTTCCAACGCAGGTAATGTTGAATCGATGAGACTTGACGTACTGTACTTCCTCCTTCATGTTTGTATAGTACCATGCGCCTTTCAGCAATAATAAAACTCTCACACCAAATCACCATAGCAGTGTCTACATGACGTTTACCGCTGTGTTCTTGCTGCTGTGACCATCACCTGTTCCGTATTAATGCACGGTATCAATCTTTTTTACAGTCAAAATGCGAACGCCGTATTTGTCTGGGGTGTGTGTCTATGCATGTGCATGCACTCCAGGTTTTGCATCCTAAGTGCATTATGAATGGCGTATCTAGATGAATAACTCATTCGGAGGAAATGTCCATCGAAGGTTGACAGTAACCCTCACATTCCGCAAAGCGCCAAAAGCTACTTGCTCTAGACGATAATACTTGTTTTATTTATCAGTAAATCCACAGTGCATTACAGTAAACATGCTTTTGCTTTCACAATTTTTTATTTATTTATTTTCAAAGATATACCCACATGAAAAATGAAAAGCAATTGAAAATCTGTTGAGCAACCGTGAAATAAGGGCTTGGTTGATTTACCAGCTTTGTTGTTTTTTTAGCCGCAGTTATATTGATATTACCTGGGCCTTGTGTTCCTGACCCCTCCACTCTCTCTCCTCAGTGCTACATGGCCCTGGCCAAAGGCTGCCTGACCACAGACCACGTGCTGCTGCTGCCCATCGGACACTACCAGTCTGTGGTGGACCTGTCGGCCGAGGTGGTGGAGGAGCTGAACCGATACAAGACCGTCGTCAAGGACTTCTACAAGCGTCGAGGCCGCCGCTGTGTGCTGTTTGAGAGGAACTACCGCAGCCAGCACCTGCAGCTACAGGTACTGTACCATGAATCTACTGCAGGACAGACTGTGTTTCTGTACCTGTAACCAGCACCTGCACCTACAGGTACTGTACCATAAATCTACTGCAGGACAGACTGTGTTTCTGTACCTGTAACCAGCACCTGCACCTACAGGTACTGTAGCATAAATCTACTGCAGGACAGACTGTGTTTCTGTACCTGTAACCAGCACCTGCAGCTACAGGTACTGTACCATAAATCTACTGCAGGACGGACTGTGTCTGTGACTTCCTGTAGGCAGGATCTGCAGCTAACAGACGTGTCCCCGTTCTGTCGAACTTATTAACTCTGCATAGTTGTCCATTTGTTTCATGCCCATGTTTTAGAAAGATTGGGGTCACTGGATTGTTCTACTAATGTTATTGTAATAAAGTTTGTCAGTACTTAGCTCTGTTTTCTTACCTGTCACCGTTTTTCTGATAGTGATGGAATGTGTTTCTGTTGTTAGATTGCTTGAAACCATGAGAGAGTTTAGAAATGAGGGCAGTCTATTCGGCCCATATAGACTCGTCATGTTGCCTCCTGCCTGGAGAGCGGACAGAACAGGATGTAGCGGTGTGTTGTTGTGGCCCCTGCTCATCAGGGCTGGCTCTAACAGACCCTGGGCCAGTCCAGCAGCTCCACATAGAGAAGCTGAGGTGGGTCTGGGCTAGTTTGGGAGAGGCTGTTGAGAGTCCAGGCCTTCCTCCTTCCCCGGGCACACCCTCATTGTCACATCAGTTTAAGTCTGAGCGGGCAAGACTGTCGTGTCTGTCCACCATGACGAGGAAATGGATCTGAGGGACACGTCTGGTCCCAGTGATGACCATCATCAATAAACACTGGATGATATTGGAGACTTATCTAGACTGGATATTTAGAGCCGACAGGTGTTATGGTTACATTGGTCCTCTTAACGTGTGTGTGTTTGTGTGTGTGTGTGCATGCGTGCGTGTCCGTGTGTGTGTGCCTGTGTGTGTGTGTGTGTGTGTGTGTTACCCAACCCACCCCACCCCACCCTAAGGTGGTCCCAGTGCCTGAAGATAAATGCACCACAGAGGACATCAAGGAGGCGTTTGTGGTCCAGGCCCAGGAACAGCAGATGGATCTCATGGAGATCCCAGAGCATTCAGACCTCAAACAGGTATCCCACCTGTGCCTTCATCCCGATGGCTTATACCATTTAAATCCTTATCCTCTTGAAGCACTTTGTGTGGACGTGTAGTTTTGAGGGAACACCTGAATATGTATTTTTAAGACTTGGATGTTCTGTGCCTCACCCCTTGCTGTGTTTGGGTTACTCCCCCGCCTCTCGCCTCTGTTCCTTCCCAGGTCGCACTCTCAGCACCTCTTTTGTTTCTAGAATTCCATTGTTATCACTGTTTATATTAATAGCGTTGGCATTCCCACCACTTGTCTTCCTGTTAATTGTAACATAAATTACATCTCTAGCCTGCAGGCCTTGTGCTTGAACACTGGGAAAAGGTTGATAATTGAACTTTCCCGACTTAGGTCCCTAAAGTGCAGCATACTAACATTGCTTTTCTAACAAACAAAACAAATGTCCTAAAATGGATGTGTCCATTGTGAGATGATGCAAAAGACATTCTGGAAGTTTCCAGAACATTGCGCAAGTGCACGGTTACTCCCTCTGTGACTCAGTACAAGATATAAAGGATGACTAACATTCTTTCATTAATAGGGTTTTGTAGCACATTGTAAGGGGCTGAATCATATTTTTTAAAGCCTTCCTATAATACTAAAGCCCTGAAAAATAGCATTGATTCCCTAAAAGCTCCACTGCCTAATCCTTGGTGTAAGAGCCCATCACTTAAACAATACTAGAGAAAACATGCCTGTCCTTTTATTTATTTATACTCTCAAAGGTGGGGGGGGGGGGGTTCCCTCAGGAAAATGCCCATTTTAAGCAATATAACAGCCTAATTGTAACGTCTTCTTGATTAAAAACGAGCTCTAGTGACTGTGCGTAGTGGTGTACAAACGGCACCATGAACCTGAGGTTCAGACCCTGCCTCTCGTCTCCAGATCGCTCAGCCTGGGACTCCGTACTTCTACGTGGAGCTGGACTCTGGGGAGAAGCTCTTTCACAGGATCAAGAAGAACTTCCCCCTGCAGTTTGGCAGGTATGGAACTCCATTAACCAGGGATGTCTTACTCCTCCCAGGCTAACTTTGTACTGCTGTTAATGGCTGAATTGACATTGTGATTTTTGTTTAAAGACGATAAAATTATTCATTATGGGTGAAGATGTCTCATGACGTACCGCCGTGTATCGTTTAATGCACTTGTGTGCTGTGTACCTCTAATATAGGCCACCAATTTCAGTCTTTAGCGCAAGGCTAGTGGTCAGAGCAGGCACGTATGCAATAGGAGTAGCGTTTTCACACCCCTGCCGTAGACGTGCGCACAAATCCCAGGGTGCAGTGGGTGCCCCAGAACACGTACCAGGTGGGTGCGGCACATTAACGGTGGTGGAGGCGTGTCCCCCTGCATCACTAGAGTGCTTTGAGCTGTCTATCCGTCTATCTCACCCATGGTATTGCAATGCTGTCTTCAGGGAGGTGTTGGCCAGCGAGGCGGTTCTGAACGTCCCTACACGCGCAGACTGGCGGGAGTGCAAGTACAGCCGGGAGGAGGAGGAGGCTCTCACCAAGGAGGTCCGTGAGGCCTTCGAGCCCTACGACTTCTCCCTGCAGGACTGACGGGGGAGCGGACTGGTCTGGGGAACGCGGTCCCATGCGGAGGGTGCTCTGTGCAGACCTTTCACCAGACTCTCATAACGGTATAGAACAAGATTTTTTTTTTTACGGTCCTTTTGAATTTGGGGATTTCATTTTTTATTTTTTATTTTTTATTTTTTATTTTTTGTTTGAATGGAGGCCACAGCATACCACTGGATGTGTGTCTTCTTGCTGGTTTAGCAAGCTTGACAACTAGTGGATGATGGTGCTGTCAGACTTGAAATTGCAGGTAATGATTATCAGCACCATGGCAACAAAACCAGTCTGCTCTCTCAGTCTAGGTGAAATATTATGTACATAAAGAAATGTTCTCTTTTGTATTGTCTATCTTACAAACAGTCCCTGATTAAAAGCTGATTTTATGTTTGGATTTCAAGTATGCATTATTTACTGGGTTACATTTAGTTCTTCCTGTATGTTTTATTTATACGTGTTATGTAATATATTGTCTGAACTGGAGATGGAGGCTGTCTGGTACAGTATGTTCAAGCTTAATCTGCTGCTCACCTTTTAAATTGGGTAAGACATAACATAAACTGTAACAGGTCTGTTTCTTTATGCTGACAAGTGAATTATCCCAAAAGCAGTGATTGTTTTTCCTGAAGTGTGTACCCCAGCTGAAATATGCCGCATGGATTGGCAGAGTGGTTAAGCCAGCGTTGTCCAATCGTGTGCCGTGGAGGTACGAGAGTAGGCCGGTTTTCATTCCAAACGATCTCGACGCCTGCAGAATTCACAAATTTGGTTCCTGTCTCTGGTTTGAAGGTATGTTAATTTGTGAAATCGGCTGGGGTATTCATGGGTTGGAATGAACACCTGCATAACCTCCACGGCACACGATTGGCCACCGCTGGCTTAAACTATTTCACTTTGACACCAGGGAGCTCAACTGAGAACCCAGTTCTATAGCAATTACAGCCTTGGGAGTACAAGTGTGGAGGAATGCTGTGTTTTTACCAACACGCCATGGAACAGGCTCAGGAACCCCGAAGGGTGCAACGCCAACAGCCGGTCCAGTCAGCGGACAGTTTATTAGCCAATGTGCACACAGGGGAGGGCATCTCAAGGGCAGTTCAAGAGAATTCTGAAGAAACTTCCTGATGCATCCATCTTTATTAGCAACCATTAGAAACCCACTAGTTTGGTCTCTCCCATAGAATGCATCTACCATTTACTTCCCTCCATGTTGGAAATCCCCCGTCTTTGAACACGACTCCCCACCAATCCCCCCCCCCCTTGCCCAGACACCAGCTCTCACGCCCGAGTAGCAGCACCTGCTTACACATTTCACTGTAGACTATTAGTAGAGGACAGAATGTGTGAATATATATATATAGCATTTATTATGTGCCTGTTTACCACTCAAACTGCTATTAAAGCATTCTTGCCCATTCCCCAGGGAGCTGGGCCACCTGTTGCTGATTTGGCCCTTCCCACTCAGAGCCTCCCCACTCGTGCTGGAAGGCCTAAATCAGCCCCGCGACTGTTTGCCCCAAATACCCAGCTTCGTATGCAAACCGATGTGTAGCTTTACTGCTATACTGCTATAGAACAATAGGGTGAGATTCACTTGTCTCTTCAGTGGAAGTTGCCCATCTCAAACAGTCCTAGTCTCTATGACGGGTGGAACAAGCACTTCAAGAGACTGGGTGTTTGTTTTTAAATGTAGTCCTGGAGTCCCAGGAGAATTCCCTACATGTCAAAGTAGCGCTGTCCGTGGAAAAAAAGTGAACCTTGAGTTGGAGACTGAAGATCAAAAATCGTAGAGCATATCAACT
Source organism: Conger conger (assembly GCF_963514075.1). Lineage (NCBI taxonomy): Eukaryota > Metazoa > Chordata > Actinopteri > Anguilliformes > Congridae > Conger > Conger conger. The sequence goes on from NC_083767.1 coordinate 53,405,897, forward strand.
GCAAGGCAAGAAGAGGGCATTGTCAGATAATATTTCTTCCTGAATTTGAGAAAGTGAACTAATGGACAAATGTAAACAAAAGAACATTTTCCCACCACCCTGTAGTCATAGAAACAGACCGTAGAACCTGTTTACTTGGCTTGTTCCTGTGTTGTTTTTTTCCCTGTGGGGGGGAGGGGTGGGGAATGCACATTCTTCTGAAGGGAGAAGGAAGGAATATCCCACCGTGGTGAGTCACGCTCAATTCTTCACATGCTTCTCCCAACCTCCGCACCCTTAGCCGAGCGTGGGGTTGTGTGTTTTTGCCTGTCCCCAGTGAGGAACCACTGCGGTCAGGCAAATCAGGTCATGCCCCTGGGTTTGGAAGCACAAACTGGCTTCATACTCATCCTCTAAGAATAAGATATGAATGCAGACCATAGGAATGAAAAAATCAGTTGCTGTTTTTTGTGTCTAGATTCAGCCATTGCAATGGAGTTTAGAGAAAATCTGCATCATTTAAAAAAAAATCTCGATTAAGTTGGAAAAACTTATCTCTGGGATTCACATTGATGAAACCATCACAAAATGGAGTGCTGCACAGGCAATTTCCCTGGAAATTGTGACACTGATTAAACAATACGTTCAAAAAGCACTCCGGTGGAAGGAAATTAATGTGTTCCTGAATGTGGCTTTTCCTGTACAAATCACAGAAAATCATAACCCTGCTTTATTAATGCAGTCTTTTGACATTAAAAATGTATTTCCCCTTCAGAGCTTGTTTTTAAGTCAGTTCAATTCTGAAAGCAGTTGATAAAGACCAGGAAGAGGGAACTATTAACAGCAGCGGCAATTGTATTCATATTAGGCATCTCTTGTTGTCTAGATGAAATGTTCCATATTCCAAGAAGGGAGTGTACTCAGATGTTAGTTGCACTATCAACACCTTCACTCAAGGTATTTAACAGCAGGGGTCAGTGTGGAACAGCTATACGTCATTCAGGGAATCTGCAGTATGTATCCACACTAGTGTAGAACAGCTATACGTCATTCAGGGAATCCGCAGTATGTATACACCCATACTCGCGTGCATGCACACAGGCTACAGTAAAACCCAGGAGGAGCCCGGTGACTTCAGACACCACTGCATGGCGTGTCATTGTAGTTATCCGGTGTCCTTCCCTCTGGTATGTGGCTTTCTTTATTGCATGAATGCTTGTGTTATCATGAACGGGGCTGAATGTACACGTGCAGATTCACAGTGTTTCTGCATGTTCTATCCTGCCAAGGTCAACTTCGACTCTTTCACTGAGATAATTTCCCTGTGCTGCCAGGCTGCTGTTTTTTCAGCCTCTGCCTGCGTTTCCCCCCACTGGAGGAACAATGGATTAAATGTTCTTCGTCTGGCCTATTATTTTTCACATGGGTTTTGGTTAGGAGGCCCTCCTAAAAAAAATAATAATGATGTTTCAAGCTAGGTTTTGAAACGGCTTGACCAGTTTGACCAACTCCATACTCAACATGGTTTCACCAGTTCAAGCTTTGGAACAGCTGGTAGTTAGTATTTCATAGCTGGATGATCATAGCTGGATTTTACACCAGATGACTATGGAGGGTCTCTGACAAAGTTTTTCATATACTGCATGGCCATTGAGAAGGTTAGGGAAATGCAATTAAATCCTCTTTTGTTCTTGCACGTCTTGCACAGTTAAATCTTTTTCACTCACTGTTTTAAGAAGGGTATATGTGAAACACGGTACCTATTTATGAACACACCATTTCTAACATTTCATATTTCCCCCTGAAAAGCTACTGCTATGGTTATTCAGATTCAGGTGATGGCAGCTAATAAACCTCACAGATCTCAAGGTGTAAATGGAGGCATGCATTATGCTGCCAGTGTACTGAAAGTGATTGAGATCTTTGGGATCCGGAACATAGCTAAAGTTAAACCAAAGTTGTGGACTGTTGTGAGAACCAGGAGGACACCATATGACAAGCTACAGTAAAATGAACAAGATTCAAACATTCCGTATACTCTGACACTCGACTACATTAAGCAGCCTTGCAGCTTGTTCTGTCCTTGTTGGAGTTGTTTGATGTCCATAAACTTTACTTTAGCCTTTGTTCAATTTGTTTGTTTCTCAGGAAATCTTACTGGTAAACCAGAAGTGCATCTGTAAAGCAACACTTAGTTCTTAACTGGAAAACTATACAATTTGGTGAAAATAAACAAGCTGGGGAAAGACCTGAGTGCTGAGTGTTATTTTTAATCGAGGCAGAACTTTTAGTCATATGCAATTAGTGGCTTATCTATTCTGTCTGGAATGGGTGGGCAGCCAGGAAACGACTGAGAGCTGAGTGGCTTTCTGCTCTGTGGTCAGTAACGGCACAATGTGCTCTTTCCTGTTTTTACTGTACTCATCACCGTTGCCTCAATGCCAGATTGTCTCTACACTGTAAGCCTAATCACAAAATTGCTTAGGAAAAAAAGCAGTGGACTTATCTTGGTTTAGTTAATATTGTCCTATGTATGTGGTGTCAAAGGATAATGAAGTATATGGGTGTACCATGAGTGACTGAAATCTGACAACATAGACATCTGGCAATGTGGAATATAAAGACAAGAGCAATACAACAGAACATTATAGTTCAACACTAAACACTTAAATATAATATATAATATTTACATAGTGGCGGCACGGATGGTGCAGTGGGTAGCACTGCCGCCTCACAGCAGGGAGGTCCTGGGCTCGAATGCCCGTCGGCCGGGGCCTCTCTGTGTGGAGTTTGCATGTTCTCCCCGTGTCTGCGTGGGTTTCCTCCGGGTACTCTGGTTTCCTCCCACAGTCCAAAGACATGCAGGTTAGGCTGATTGGAGAGTCTAAATTGCCCATAGGTTTGAGTCTGTGAGTGAATGGTGTGTGTGTCCTGCGATGGAATGGCGACCTGTCCAGGGTGTATTCCTGCCTTTCGCCCAATGTTTGCTGGGATAGGCTCCAGCCCCCAGCCCCCCTGCGACCCTGTTCAGGATAAGCGGGTTAAGATAATGGATGGATGGATATTTACATAGTTGGGTTGTTCAGTAGCCCTGGGTTTTAGGTATAAACGTGCTATTTGCTGTTGTTTTGTTTGGTGGTAACCTGAATCTGCCCAGAGGCGAGGAGTACATAGCTGTTGCTTAGTGGATGGGATAGAGCACAGATAATGCTGTTTGTGATCTGAATAAAGATAGGATATCCTGGCACTTAGTTCCGCATATTTTACTGCCTGTACTTTTGCTCTCATTTTTCTTAACAAGAGTGACTGAATTATACCAAACTAGGAAACCAATGATTATCATGCTCTTCATAAAAATCTGATAAAACAGATGAAGTATGTTGCTCTTGACATTGCAGTTCTTAAGCATTCATAACTGGTGAAGTCTCTGTTAACGTTTACTGTATATTTTCTGTGTATTGATGTTCCAGGCGAGTGACTCAAGTTCGATCCCCAGGTCACGGTAGCTGTTAACAGCATCAATGTGCTGGTTGTCTATGCCTACTTGTGGAGCGAGTTCCCTTTTCTTACTCTGTGCCATTTCAAACTGCTGATGTGCACCAGCCTTCACCAGTGTTTTTTTAAATGTATTGAGAAGGTTGCATTGAGAGTATAAGCTCCTCATTTTGCCTGTAGCAGAAGGATCCCTGCAGCGAGACTTATCCCATTATTGTTGCTGCATGGGCTATTCCATGAATGAACAACACTGAACAAAAGAAATTCATAGTATAAGAGCATTTTATCTGTCATCTTCTTTTTTTACTGGCAGGAGTGAACATGCAACACTTGCAAAGTATTAATATAGTAATAGTATTAGAATAGTATTAATATAATAATATAATTAGTATTCAAATTATTTCCAGAAGACTGACCGGAGGGGCCCTCCCCCCTGCAAATCTGTTTCCCTTGCACTTCTTGGTTTGTCAATTCCAGACAGGGTAATGCAAATTTCTAAACTTAACTTCAGCCCATGGTGCAGATTGCTGTGGAAGATTTCTGACCACTTGCGGGTAAATTCCGGGAGACTCCTGGACCTTCCAGGAGTGGAGAGATGCCTGGAAATGCACTTCTTGAACAAGTCAAAAAACTTAAAAAGCCCCCTGGAATGATGTATTAGAGGGGTGAGTTCTCAAAACAGAAGAGAGATCTGTCTATATAACAAAGAGACAGCAGCTTTGTTCTGCATGCCTGTGCATAGCACCCAATCATGATGTCACTTGATTTCTGCATACCTGCATTGTGACTGGCTACTTGTTCCTGCAGTGCACAATGCAATGATGAACTCAAATATTTACCTATGCACGGTTACTAGGTAGACCCCAATAACAAAAAGAACACAGTGAATTACAAGTATGAAATCTTTGCTTTCAAAGTATGTTAAAAAAGCACAGATCAAGTGTCTTGGCACTGTGGTAATGGCCAAGTATATCATATCTCCCAGTAACAGTATTGTGTAACTTCACTAAAGTACTGTTCGTTGTCCCCCGAACATCTGCCAAATGAATACAGGTAAAATAAATAAAAGAGAGGCTCAAAAGAAGCTACACTTTCCTCGGAGGGAAAAGCATTTAGATCACAGGTGTCAAACTCCAGTCCTGGAGGGCCGCAGTGTCTGCTGGTTTAACTCCAGTCCTGGAGGGCCGCAGTGTCTGCTGGTTTAACTCCAGTCCTGGAGGGCCGCAGTGTCTGCTGGTTTAACTCCAGTCCTGGAGGGCCGCAGTGTCTGCTGGTTTAACTCCAGTCCTGGAGGGCCGCAGTGTCTGCTGGTTTAACTCCAGTCCTGGAGGGCCGCAGTGTCTGCTGGTTTAACTCCAGTCCTGGAGGGCCGCAGTGTCTGCTGGTTTGCACGCCCTGCTAGATATATGCATTTAATAAATCATCTAAAAGGATGCGGGACGCATGCTAAAACCATTGAAATGATGTACCTTGCAAAGTTATCATTTAGACAGTATAGGCCACTTTGAATTCAAGGAGCAAACCTGGTTACAAATCCAGGTCAAGAACCTTAAAGGCTTTTATCACTCAATGAAATTTCCAATTTGAGAATCATGTGTACAAAAAGGTTGTGGTCACTTTACAACATTGATTTATAATTGGTGGGTTAAATATTGCTTTACATGAGCTTACAGTAAAACAATTGAAGACCTAATTAGTTATCACAATTTTATTTGGCATTTTAAAATGTTACATTTCTTTGTGTTCAACAAAAATAGGTACATACAAATATGTAACATTATTTATAAATCAGGTTACTCTAAAAATAAGACATTAAAAAAGTCAATATTTGAAGCTTAAGGAAAATAAATCCAAAGTACCATATAGCAACAAACACATTTTAAAACCAATTGCAAATAAAAAATATACAAGGGTAACAAAATTAAAGGCATTCTTAAACGAGGGATGACATTAAAGTGAAGTGAAACTACAGTACCTGTTCACAAGTCATTACAATCCTGATATCATTAGCTAGCTGATTTTCTATTTTTGTTTGTAACTTCAGGAGGGTGGTCCCACATCAGTCTAAACCCACAATTACCATCAAGCATGGAACCCACGATTAGTGATTGGGGTTAAGGTTTTTGTCGTGACCGGCTCTTGATGGCTTCGGATTAGAAAATTGTAACGGGCATGTATCTATGAAGCTGCAATCATGGGACAGAATGACAGTTACAAATTAACAAGGCATGATGTCGTCACAGAAATGCCATCCTCCTCAAACAATCTCCCGGGTCTTCCGGATGGCACAGCAGAGCATCATGCTGAAGATCATGCCGAAGATCTGGACCGAGGAGAGGGAGAGAATGGAGAGCGTGGTGTAATGAGTTGTACTGAGACGCAAGATGTCACTCCAACACAATCCGTACGGAAGCACACTTGTCTATACACACCTACTTATCAGACAACAGTATACAATATAGAAAAGGTAAGCAAATTTTTTATTTAAATTATGAAAAATACAAGCGAACGTGTCATATGTAATGTGTGTGTACACTACGTGTATGTTCATATTCAGCTTGGTCCAATTTATCTACCTGTGCTTGGCTTCACAACCACCCCTCCTTTGGGGCAATGAGAGTTTCTCATTTCATCCATTTAAACATCTAGTCATTCACCATGTTAAGCAACCCATTTCAGCATTTAACCTTCTCGTCAGGTTTCTGTAGCAGTTATGCAAGGGTTTGGATTCCTGATATCAGCCATATTCAGTGCTAGAACACTAGCACTGGATTGAAAGTTAAATAAAGGTGCAAATGTTAATTGACTTCAAGTCAGTAGTGTACACCTCTGTCTTGGGCCAGTCAATATGCTGGTTTTTGTTCCAAGCACAGTATAATCAATAGGATAAATTTGAATTCTGTGGCTGGTGCCTATAAGAATGTCAGATCAAGATATGATCGAGCCAATTAAATTAAGAGCAGAAGTTGGCACATAATCCTGAATCTGATCGGCCCTTGTTGTGCACCCCCTGCTCTAGATCACAAGGAGGGAGTTTAGGGCATACTTACCATGATGATTCCAATGCCAATGCCCACCCCTCCAATTATGTGGAGCTTGGAGTTGAACACTTCCTCAATGGCTGTGGTGCAGCTCTGAAACAAAGCAAGGAAATACAGCCTTACTAACACAAGCCTGTAGTCAGTTTACATTGTTGTCTATAAAGTCTCAACAGAGGCAACTAGGAACTCAAATTATTTGTGCAAAACATTTGTGTGTCAATAACCAAGGGATTATGTATTTGCGGTTACCTTGGTGATGAGCACCTCCAACCCTTCCTTTTTTGGGCAGGTCTGCGAGGCACCATCAAAGGGCATACCTGTGGGCCCACAGCAGTTCAACTGCAGAGAGACAGAGACCACAGTCAGAGTGGTTCCCAGTTAACATACAGGACTGAGGCAAAGCTTCTCTGTATGCAAATGTGTGCACCACTTTGTATTGTACAGAATTACACAGTCATACGACGTTTGATTAAATTTAGATTTAGAGCAGAATGGAAAAATACAAGATAATTTAAAGATAATTCAATCATACCAATACCCTCAGGGCACAGAGTTAAAAACCTACTTCTCATTTGTACAATTACAAGAACAATGATATTAATGTACTCTATTAGATGCATTATTTATAGTACAGCAAACAAAGAATAAATCATTCCTCTGTATGTTACCCTAGAAATGCTTTCAGTCTTTGCACAAGAGATATTTTTGCTTTGCGGATGCACACACAGGGTTAATGTCCCCTACCAGCCAACTAAAGTGAGTGGACATACAATGTTTTTTCCCTTATCCAATTAGAATTTTATTGATTTAGAAATAATTTTATCTCAAATGACATCATGGTACATAATATCACAGGTGAAACCACCTCACAATCATACACCGCGATAAGCTTTTTTAATTTTTTTATTTTTTTAGTATAAAGAATAAGTGGGCGCTCCACCGGGGGGGGTTTGTTGCCCAACACTGATGCAGTCTGAACCTATGGCTGACATGCAAGTATCACAAGAACTCAACACACCTATCTTTTGATGGGGGAAAGGTATTTTTACTGCTATAGCAGTTGTTAAATGTCTCATGGCCAAAGCGATGCTGAAAAGTGAGAGTGGCTGGCCCATACTGAACTCACCCCAAAGTGGATAAGAGTCAGTGTCTCCTTCAGTGTCTCTTGTTTTGTCTTTTTATAGTTGTCAAAGGTTTCCTTGTAGAATGTTGTTATGTCATTGACAACCTGTATGAAAGAAAGAAAACGGATTTACTTTGGATTCATTTGAAGCCATTTTAGGATTTTTGCGGACAGTAAAATAGGCTGTTGCAATTCCATGTCAGATTGAATAGAATTGAATAGAAATCTGACCTTGTCTTGGTTGGAGAAGCCCCAGATTCCTGCCGCCACTTCTGCTGCAAATATGATAAGCAGGAAAAAGAAGAACTGGATGGGGGGGAGGGGAAACAGACATATCAGTTAAACCATAGGCACACAGCAGTTTCACAGCTCATTCTGCTTCTGTGGGTCACAGTTCAGTTCTTATTGCAGGACAGGTACCAGTGGTTTAACTTCCTATGGTTAGGGGGACAAAAGCCATTTCAGACAGGCTAATTTAAGAAACCTGTTTTTACTCACAATAGACTTTGAACTTCAATTTAAAATGCCTTGACCCTAACTTGACAATAAATAATGATGGTAAGAGAAGACATAGGGCCAGGAATGTTTAAGGTTTAAGCACTGGCACAGATTAAAATGATACTGTACAGTAAGTTGATTTGACAAAGGATAGGCATATATTAGCAGATGGGCAGACCAGGTCCTCACCAGTCCCAGCATGCATGGGGACTCCTGGATAGCTCCACAGCAGCCCAGGAATCCCACCACCATCATAAGAGCTCCCGCAGCAATCAGGATATAGACCCCTGAGAAAGACAGTGGGTTACTGCCAGGCTATTGGCCAATAACGTTTGCATTCTGTAGGTTCACCTTGGACTTGAAGTAGGGAAGACTTTGATGAAAGCTTTAGTTCTGACGATCCTGTTCAGCAATATTGCAGAATGATGGATTGTATTTATTGTAGAGCAGAATATCAGAATGGGATTAAAGTGAGTAATTGGCAAGTTTTTTCAACAAAAATCCAAAGAAATAAAATAAAGGGAAAATCTCACTCTTACACCTAAACCCACACCTATTGACTGTGGGACCAATCAAACAGTTCATTCATGAATCCATTTAGGAGAAAGTGCAGGGCTATTACAGCATTTCAGTTCAATACATGACCTTCAAGGACAATTTTCAAAGTTTGAATATGATCTGATAATGGGCTTCTGTCAAAAGTACAGCATGGCCTTGAAATTCCCACCCTCAAGCTTGCCTCAAATCAGTAATGGAGCAAGGAGACCCATGTACTTTAGAAAACCAAGCACTGATTTAACAATAACAATAGTTTCAGTTTTATAAGCTTTTATAGCTACAGAAGAAGGGAGATTCACACATGTTGAAAGGAACTGAAAGTCAGGTACTTTCACCATCTTGAATCTTAACGTTCAAACAACTTAAAGTATAACTACCTGTGGGAACTACCTTGAAAAATCCTCCTTAAATGCAGGAGAGTGTGAGAATGATGTCACCACTTTTGTAGTTGAGAACAATATTTCAGGTTGTGCAATAGATATCATACAAGAGGTACTACGGTACATAGGCAAGATAACAAGGCCCAATATTTTGGTGCTTCAAATGTTAATCTACATAAATATCACCACCCACCCACAATTCTTCTGGGCAGCCTGCAATTAAGATGTTTGTCATAGCAAAGCAGCCCTCTAGTACTGTTCTCTGGCTTTGTTTGTGCCAGTGACTGCAACTGCCATCTTCCCACTGAATCTATCGGTTTGATGGAAAAAAATGAAGCAAATATTCTGCAGAATTTAAATGGTGAAAACAAAAATGTGCACCCAAAAAAACTGAACAAACAATGGCCGCCCTGTCCGCTCAGTGAATCATCGCTCTCTCTGTATCTGCTCCTGAAGGGGACCGTTGGCAGACCCGAGGATTGGCCCCCACACAGGCCATCACACAGGACCAGCAACAGCTCTCCCATTATATCTGCAGAAGGCCTGCCCCACCCATAGGCACAGCCTCCTTTAGCTGTGGACATTAGCCAGCCTCTCTCTGAGCTGATGAGCGAAGGCAGGGTGAGGAGGCATGTCCATCTTATGAGAAGTCATGCGATGCAGTTTATCCAGTTAAGATTGTCCAATTTGTCTAATTTTGTTTACAATGCAAGAGTCCACATTACTGAGGAGTGCATTCACTGTGACCTTGCTCAGATGTGCAAGATGAACAATAGCCCAGGCAGTTTTTTTATCTGGGGGATTTCAGTTAGTGTTAGTCACACAAGTATTGTGGTGGTGTCAAGGAGCTTTTTTTGTTCGTCAGCTATAAGTTATTATAAGTTACTACCAGGGCTAGCATCAAACCTCTCGTTCTCATTCTCGCTCTCTTTCTTTCACTTACCTGCACAGAGGCACAAGATAAACCCTTTGATTGAGATAACATTACTTCACCCACAAACCTGGTCAAGGCCAGTTCCCATGGATACTACCTCTCGTAAGGTGAGCCTGAGGGGTCCATAGAGTAAACAAGGGCAAGTGTTCAGCCGTACCTGTGAAGAACACAGATGGAGCCTCATCTCCTTCAAAAAGGCCTTTGGTCTTGTTGTCAAAACGCAACCATAGTCCAACAGCAAACACTGCTGTTCCTGCAAGCTAACAAACGGAAGCAACACTTGTTTAGTCAGAGTCAAAATGTTAAGTTTCATTTTACACCATTTGTGGCGTGGCTTAGTTATTAGTATAACTATAATTGCCAGACTTGATTTACATTCTCATCAAATTCTGATAGTTTCAAATACTTATTCTCATTTAATCATTAACTACATGACCATTTGAAATGAAACAATAAATGCAAACAGTTCCGTTCCTTGACAAAAAACCTTTTCATGGCAAGAACAATATACTCCACTTTGCTTTTCAGCGATGATCTACAAATACTTCTATAACAAACAGTGTAGCTTACCAGCTCTAAACCTGTGGTGGCATGTGTGCATTACAAACAAAATTTATATATTTCATATGAAATTCCTGGTGTTTTGGCTGAAAATAATTTACATTAGTATTCTGTGAGACAGATGGGTTCCGATTGTGTAATTTAACAATTCAAATACATCTGAAATGCATCCACTGGTGTTTAGAGCTGTACATGCTTCTTGGCAAAACTAATGTAGTGTCTTTAAAAAAGAATTCAAACCTATGATAAAAATGAGCAAAGAAGCCTGCCTACAATATACTATGTGTGAAACCTGTGGTTTCACATATAGACTTCAGACACAAGTGTGCATACGATGCAGAACTGGTTTCCACAGTTACTGTTGCCTAGAGTGAACCATTAGAAGATGTAGTGTCGTGCATACAAGTAATTACCATGGTTACATAATGTTAAGACATACATTTTGGAATAGACCCACACTGCCTCAGCCCCCCACAACAGCATGCCCTTTCAGAAGCCAGTGAAGATCAAAATGGCACAATGAGTAAAAGGTTGATGTTGGACCGGGGAGTCTATGTGCAGTGTGTCAACAGTACCACTTTACACAGAGCTGCCCATACACTGAACTACATGCCAGGAAAGAGTTCATGAAAGGTGAACTTCCTTCAAGATTAGAATAACATTAGCATTTTTAGTTTCGCTTTCGGGAAAGGGCAGATAAAACTAAAATCAGCTGATGCTTGCAGGTTTAAAGCAGCAAAAATGAAATGTCTTCCTGCGCAGAATTTAAATCGAGAACATAGCATGGTCCTACGCACTCACACAAAACCATACTGTGTACAGGCATTTGTGTGTGGTTATGTTTGTGCATGTGTGTTATACATGTACGCTGTTGGGATAAAAATTCTGATTATAAAGCATAGAACATAATTCAAACATGATTGAATGAGTTGTGTGAAGTAATCTGCCATCATGTCTGAATGTTTGTACAAATGTCACAAATCAAATGCTTTTCATTTATTTTTTGTGTCTTTCCTTTTCTTGTTCCTTAAAAAGCCCATCTAGGGATGGGATGGGGGGAATTACAGCAAGACGGAAACACGGGTGCAACACATCTGATATGAATGCCAGGTTTGTCCATGTCCACTTGCATCTCTCCCTATCAAATAACATGGAGCATACTGAACCAGTGGTGAATGAAACAAGGATGTCGCAAGAACGCTCATGCTTCAATATGCAACTAATTTCCAAAATCACTATATTAAAAACAGAACCCATAGGAACGATTTTTTCAGACAGACTAGGGGAGGGTCAGAATAGCAAAAAGCCCCAGTAAGACCTGGGACAAGCTGAAAGGACAATCAAGATCATGACATACATTGCTGTGTTCTTACAAGCTTTTCAGTTGACTCAGTCGGGAGTTACGCACTCACAATCACAAGGTCTCACACTGATGACTACAATGCAGAAAAAAAACAAGAAAGCAATCATCTAAACACCACTCCTCTGCCATGCATCATTGCAGATCAATAACAAGAAGCGCATAAAAACCAAAATGTGGTCTGCAGGTTATGTTGTATGGCTCCCAACAGGAAAACACTGTTTTTGTGAGCCCACCAAGCAGGACCTCCCATCATCTAAGGCATAGTGGATATTCCGTCACCTGGCAGACTAAAGAGACTTTTATTTTTCTATACATCTCAAAACATAGCCATGCTAAAAAGTAAATATTCTCATTCTCTTCCGTTCCAATGCTCTAGCCTCTGGGATTAGTGGTTTCTGAACTCCCAACAATAACAGGCTTTACATGACATAACCATGGGGACAGTAGCAGCTTGTGGGTAATGAGGAAGCTTGAAATCTTACTTACTGATCATTAGTCTCAACTTGTTTTTATTTTGATTCGTTATAAAGCCTAACAATCATTTGAATCTTCTATACCCATTGGCAGGTGATTGACGTTGGTTTTACAGAATGCAACTCATCTACAGTCAATTATTGGCACCCTTGATGAAAATGAGCAAAGACTGTAGAAAACAAATGATACCATTACTCAGATATAGTCATTTTCCAACATGTGGAAAATATTTTACTTTATTAATGATTCAAAGGAATAGACTTTCAAAGGAATATTTTTTCCAAAAAAAAAGAAAAAAAATTTCCACCATTTCTGTGTTGATTTTGTGCATGGGGGGCAACATGCACTTGCGTCCTCTTCCTGGCAAGTTTGCAACTGTTCCAGATGTTTGAAACCTTTTGATTATTGCCCTAACAGTGGTTAGTGGTATGTTTAACCATGACCTGACTTGTGTAGGTCAACAACCATCTGTCTCTTTTGATTTGACAGTTCTTTGACTTTCCCCATGGTGATGGATGACAAAGGGATTTTACATGTGGGTTACCTCATTTTTATACCCTAGGGAAACAGGAAGTGATGGAAGGTCACAATACAGTTCCTTAAGACTGAGATTAATTTAAATAAGTAGAATTTTACTGCAGATTTAACTTTGGTTTTATTTAAAATAATCTTTAAGGGTGCCAATAATTTTGACACCTACATTTTTCATAGAAAATAGTATTACTCAATAAAAAGAAAATAAATTAGAATAATTGTATTCTAATAAGTATATAGTTTTCCCATATGTTTGGACATAAAATATAGCTAATTATCTGTGTTGTTTATGTTATACAGCCTTTTTTTGATCATTTTCATCAAGGGTGCCAATAATTCTGGACCTGACTATGTAATCGTTACAAAAAAATAAAATTTATTTGTAAATCCATTCTGTTACCTGCCTCATACATTACACTGGTTTTGAGTATAATGCACTGTGTAGGCCAACTACTGTAGAATGAACACCAAATAATGGATTTTACATTATATGCATGCTTTGGTCATAACCATGGACATTTATCCTGATAGGCTTTGGCTATGGGCAAATACTACATAATTGTATTCTAAACAACGAATAAGGCTTCCACGTAAAAAAAAAAAAAAAAAACGAATTAGATTTTATTCTGGTAACCATGGCAAAACAGACAAATGATTAACTTCCCAAAAGCAAACAGGAAGTGATACAAAAGGTTATATTTAAAGTGAAGCGGGAAAACCTGTGTGTGAAAATCCTTCGTCTTAGTCTAAGTTATTGGATGAAATGAAGTTTTTCTGCTTCGTTTCATGCAGAATTTCTGCATGATTTGATCAAGAAAGTCAAGTGACCATAGCATCATCCATTCCCCTATCCATCTAAGTTGGGCTATGCTCACTTTTTGTAGCAATAAGAAAGAGGAACCCCAAGTATTGGGAAACATTCATGTACGCATGCGTGCCACTAGGAATTGGAAGTCTGTACATGCATATGAGCAGTGTTTCTGCGCTGTTTTGCCCTTTGTCTCTTTCACAATGGAAAATTTCTCAAGACTGACATAGAAGCTGGTGACTCAGTTGCATGCTTAAACTGCCATTTACTCCCACGACCGTACGGTATATGCCGGAGCCTTCAATCTTGATCATGGGGCTGTGGGGCCTGGGGTGCTGTTTGTCATTTCTGAGTCACTCCCGGGATGTTGTCAGAGACGCCTCCCAGACTTGCTCCAACTGTCACACCTAAGTGCCAACTAAAGCGGCGGTTTGGGCGATGACACATTACCACGTCCATTCATATGCACATTATTTCTAAGGACTGATGTTCTAGGATACCACCAATCTAATCGCACAGGTTGTGTGAGGGGAATCTGACACTTTTAGTAAAGCCCTCAGAACTGTAAACATAACTTAAATGCCCTCATTGGCATTTGCAGATAATACACGTGCTAACCACCACCAGGCACCAAGTGGTTGTACTTGGAATTTCCTTATCTGAACTTAGGTTTAGTTAATACAAACAGAAATCTGAGTTGCAGTTTTTGTCCCATGTCTAGGTATTTGTGTAACGGAGGTTTGTGGTTGTACACAAACTTAATCTATGGATTTTGATTAATTCCATTATTTGTCCCACTGTATGAGGAAGAAGAGAGGTGAACACTTGTTGGATACAGAATTGCTGAGATTCACAAGGCCAGCACACTGTACAATAAATAGCCTTCTACTCATCCTTGCCATTTCTTGACCACAAGGCATAACATATATATTTCTTTATGTCCTTGGGTTAAAATGGTACATAGTACAGGCAGGCACATTTACAGTCTTTTCTGTAAGGTTGTGACCACAGCAAAAAGCATTTGCTCAAAGGCATTTTTTACTCAGATCACTTCCGTCTCTAGCTCTGTAATAGGAATTTTCCATTATTAACCAAGCATTTAGGTTTATTTATTTAGCACAAATTTTAGTACAAATCTGTGCAAGGTGGGAGCGAAGCCCTAACAGGCTTGTACAGAACTCCACACCTAACCAACACTTACTACATTTAGTACATTTAGCGGGCAAAATAAAATGTAGCCAATCCATATCCAACATAGGCTGATACGAGAAAGAAAAGAAAAATAGAATGTTTAAGGATTAAACATCAGTTGACCTCAACTACCCACTACTAACAAACAAGTGAATTACCGACAACCATGATGGGGATACTAACGGCTGCAAGCTATGCTTTGACCTGAAATGAGCAAACCCTATGAGCAAGCTAATTGGGAATAGGGTTGCCACATTTGATTTGTGAAAAACCGGGACGTTTGACGCGCGACGCGGGGCGTTAAACCATATTTGCAAATATACTATGTTAACAGTTGTAGAACTCCCAATTGCCTCTTACTTCTTTGTCCTGACGTAGATGCACTCTGTGGCGACCAGAGGGGGAATCAGGGAGATGTGCATATAATTTAGAGTGAGACACAACACCGTTGCAGTTTTAAGCACTCAAGGGTGCGTTTATTCACAAAAGTTGTATATTGTTTTTTGGGGGTTTTTTTGCTGCTGGTGGCTTGTCTGATTTTGTTCTCTCGTCCTCCTCGCCCGTCTCTCTCCCCATTTTATAAAACCGACAAAATAAAAAAATAAAAAATCAGAATTATTAGTCGATTAGGCTAGCTGAACTTTCCCCACACACGCCCCAGACTGACAGCAGTTGCTAGGTGATAAGGTACACTTTCGTATTGTTGCTACCAATTAGAAAGAAGTAGATATATGGCCAATCGTCGCTGTGTTGTACTCATTTTTTACCTGTCACGGGATTGGATGTCTAAACGTAAAGAGTAAAAAACTGAATAGCAGTATCCGGTTTTATTTGGAACTCTGACAAAACCGGGACAATTCGTGTCCCGGGAAAGAATAGTCATTTCTCAATAGTCTCTCTCTCAAAAAGATAACAATCCCGGGAAAACAGAACGTGTGGCAACCCTAATTGGGAATGTTTGTTGTAAAGAGGTGATTTAAGGCCAAATAATATTGAAATGAGCCAAAAAAATGTAACGTGTTCAAGAATCTACAGTGCCGTCAGTAACCAGAGACGCTGGCCCATAGGGAGTCTGCAGAAAGGACCACACTGATAAGCCAGACAGAACATGCGACATAAATACTTTCACTGCCCATTGACTACCCAGATTGGTTATGGATATCTAGCGAACAGGTATGTTCCGGTACCTTATATTCCCTTGAAATATATAGCACTACTCTATAATCATTAACCTTTATAACACTTCTGACCCTTAGCTGCAGATCTTACTAAAAGCTAGCAGGAAGTTCACTGTACTATAAACAAGCAGCGACCAGGTCAAACAAATAACATACTCTTGATCCATAGCGATCTGTGAGTTTGGAAAATCAATCTACTTTAAAGAATACAAGACACAAATGTTTTTTAAGCATTTTTTTCACACACGGTCAACTTGTATCAACTTCACTGGAAAACGGGGAAATATAAGCTTGGTCGGATTCTATGCACACCTCCCCCCTGCCTTCCACTCTCACAAAACCACACATTTTGCAACATGCAGTAAGATAGAGCAAACTTACCCAGAACAGGAAATTGAAGGCAAACATCAGATATTTCACACACTTAATTCCTCCAACTACTCCCATGGTTGTAGTCTGTGAAGTTGTAATGCTAGGAAGAAAAATATACTCCAAAGGAAAGGCACTCTCCTGTTTCTTCTGCTCCAAAAGAAAGAATTCCCAGTAACCACACCCGTGTGTGGCTCACCTGTTCTTTGTTCTTTCGTTGGCTCGGGGGAGGAGCTAGGCTAAGATAAGTGGGCGTGAACTGATGTGGATCAACAGCTCACATAAAATTTAAATGGCAGTGTTCCAAAACTTTCCCCTTTCAGTGACAACTTTTGAACAACAAGTGTTTTTCGTTAACTGAATGTACTCTTACAAAAACTGATCTGTTTAATTTAATTTCCCCATCTTAAGGACAAAGTATACTGTAAGGTTGAATAGAGGAGAGCCAAATGTCTTTCAGAGAAAAAAAGCCAGTTATACCAATGCACATTTGCTTATGTGGCTCTGTGCCATGCATTCCTTTACCTATGATACAATCATCAGATGATTCACAAGTTTTCTGGACTCAATCACATGGCACTAACGGCAATGGGACTGTAGCGTAGTTGTTAAGGTAAATGACTGGGACAGGCAAGGTTGGTGGTTCGAATCCCAGTGTAGCTGTAATAAGATCCGCACAGCGTAACCCTGCATTGCTCCAGGGGAGGGTTGTCTCCTGCTTAGTCTAATCAACTGTCCGTTACTCTGGATAGGAGCATCTGCCGTATGCCAATAATGTAATGTAATGATATACCTGTCTTACACTCAGGGACTTCTGCCATTTTCAAGAGCACACATGTCAGCAGGAGCTTCTGCAAGAACGCTTTTTACTCCAGCAGAATGCAAGTTTTTTTCTATTCTATATCATATCTATTACAAGGCTTTCAGCCTATTACAGCTTAAGTCATGCACTTGGTAAGAGCTATGTTAACAGAAAACAACCATGGGCAGAAAACAATAAATGATTGGGAATGATTTAAGGCCTCTTCATTTCGATCGCTTCCACTGTTCCAGTTTGACGTTACCACGGCAGCCATGAGTGTGGCTTCTGGGACTGGAAGCCCTCTTGTTTGTGAGAGCAGGTAACTCAATCCGGCAGTCCCTATGGACACACACTGGGAACCAACAACACTGCCTTTGTCTCTCTGGCTGACTGCCTTTCTTTTTCACATGCAAAATACAGAGAATGTAGCAGAACAGTAAAGAAGAAGACTACAGGGATGGGGTTGGGTGAAGCTCAGGGCTATCCATTTCTCGGATGCAGAGCACTGATTGGACCTACACGCAGTGTCGCTGTTGGATTGGTTCCTTATAGAATTAAGAAGATAAAGCAGTCTCATAAGTATAATTCGACTTTGAAGCATGACCAAGGCTTTTTTGGGTTGCTCTCAAAGATCATGGGAAACTCTCACATTTCGTACTCTCCTACTGCCAGAAACAGTGATAAGTGACTGACACATTTCCATATTATCTCCACAATTCAAATACATCTTCTTCAGCTGTGACACCAATGCCATGGCTTGACTAACAAGGTAGATGCATTGTGGTACAATACAAAGCTGATATGAGTGATGGCATTTATAAGTTCAACGAAATGGCAATAATATTGTTAGCAAGTATAAGTACACAAAGTCCTTAACAATAATGCAGGTCTACACAAACCCTAGATGAACAAGAAATAAACAAAATAGGAACTTCATAAGCATATTAAAATCGCTGAGAACATACTGTGATTTCTGATATATGGTACAGTATAATTGCCTGAAATGTTGATTGAGTCTTAAAATCTGAGTCAAGCATGGAGTTACTGTTAGGGACTTGGAAAGCTAATGGAAGATTTAGCTCATTTGAAAAATCTGTCAATCCATGTTGTAGGCATAAGCCTGGTAAAGCGATCTTATGTTGATTTTTCTATTGTCAAATTTGTTCATTGTTTTATTTTACTTACTCACTGAAGTGGTAACTACCTTCCACCATTGTTGAGTGAAATAGCTCCCTTGGTACAGCAAGCTGCAGCATCATCAATACAGGCAATCACACTTGCCATTTGTTTTGTTTTTTGTAAAATGGTCGCCTTTTCATTATTCCATAATGTCTGCAGTCACCACCACAGCTCACATTGGTTGGAGCCCTTACACATCAAGGCAATTTCAGTTTTACTCACACAATCATCCCAGGTGGTGCTGCTATATGTCTGTTTGTAGTCCTCATTTTGAAAATGGTCTCTTCCACAGATGTAAAGCCTGCAGACCATGCATAGCCTTTAGAAGGTGCAGCCATGGAAACTAGTAGCCAATCATGAATTGAGGTCAAATGTTTATTTCTGGGGCGGCATGGATGGTGCAGTGGGTAGCACTGCCACCTCACAGCAAGGAGGTCCTGGGTTCAAATCCCCGTCGGCCGGGGCCTCTCTGTGCGGACTTTGCATGTTCTCCCGTGTTTGCGTGGGTTTCCTCCAGGTACTCCGGTTTCCTCCCACAGTCCAAAGACATGCAGGTTAGGCTGATTGGAGAGTCTAAATTGCCCGTAGGTATGAGTGTGTGAGTGAATGATGTGTGTGCCCTGCGATGGACTGGCGACCTGTTCAGGGTGTATTCCTGCCTTTCGCCCAATGTATGCTGGGATAGGCTCCAGCCCCCCTGCGACCCTGTTCAGGATAAGCAGGTTAGGATAATGAATGAATGAATGAATGTTTATTTCTGGGTTAGGACTTCATGTTTGAGAGCTTGTTTCTCGTGACGTGGATCAGATGACAAAGAACATAGCGAATAGGCTGTGTCACCCAAATTGTGAACCCGGCCTAGCCTGATACCCTCAACATGACAATGCATGGCTCTCAAGAAAATCTGTTTGACAATGTTATGGATTCAAACACACGAACCAACACAAAATATCTTGACAGAGTTTTCTAGCACTAATCCAGACTGCCCTGTATGTTAGTAATTGGAATGTCATGACACCGGTTCCTCTATTAAGTTAACCTATCTCACCACATCACTCTGTCCCACTTCTTCATGCTAGTCAGTAACTGTGAATCAAAGTCAGCAGGATGTTATGCAACAGACGTCGCTCAGACCATCTGTTGCACTTCACAGAGCATGTGAAAAAATAACACCCAAACGTTTTTTCCAAATAAGATGCAAATATCTCAATAGGAGACACCTGCTTTTCTCATTTCTCCAGAATATATGCCATTTTTACATCTTACACAGTTGCCTGTGGATACAGGTGATTAACCACACACCACTAGTATACACTTGAAGGCACTGGTTATTAAAGCTTGGATATTAGAGAAGTCTCAAGTTAACCATCTAAAAACTGAAAAATGTAAACAATGCACGCTAATGCACGCATGTTTCAATCACAAATGCAGCCAGGGTGTCTACTGACACGAGCCTACCCCGTGCATAAAAAATGTAACATTGTGCAAATATTTAATAGTCAAGCAATCTGTCATTTTGCCAAGTGCCCTTTATAAACAGGTTGTCTTAGAACACAGAAGGAAAAGTATATTTAAAAAAACTAAATATGGGAAACATTATCCCCAGCTCTCTTAAAAGTTGATTCATCTGAGCTGAGAATGATTTTGAGAAGAAAAGCCAATTAAAAGCAAGAATATTTTCACAAATCGCCAACACTTTTATTTTTTTTTTTATAAATTTTTTCCATATTTTTTCCCTTTTTCTCCCAATTTGGTAGCCAATTGTACCTCGTCTGATTCAATTGGAGGTAGTCGTATTAGATGTACCGCCCGTACCCATCCCTCGGCGGCCCGAATGAGAGTGACACGCCTTCTTCAAGCCGTCTCGTCTCGTGCCCGTTGCCGTGATTCCGAGGCGCCCGAGGTGCTTATTGTGCGGCGATCTAATAACCCTGCCAAGCCAATTATTGCTGCCCCACGTGAGCCGGCCAAACTTGGCTTTTGGCAGGACCGAGAATCGAGCCCCGGTCCCCTGTGTGCAACTGCGGCAAACTGCAACCGCAAGTCTGCTGCGTCTTAGCCTGTTGCGCCAACGCGGCTCCCCTCAAATCGCCAACACTTTTAAAGACGATAGGAAATTTTGGTCCTGAGATGACTATAGTACTGTATCGAAACAATGCCTACAAAGACTAATACACTCCAGAGTCACCTAAATCCATTTACCACAATACTACAATACTAATACTACTGCCTATGTTGGCCTGTGTGCAGAGGAGTTGCAGACAGTCAGCTTAGCACTCTATATTGTTTATGTTTGTCTTCAGGGCTGAAGACATGAACACAGAAGAGGGAGAAAGACCCATGCTTCCTTCACTAATAACACCATAAAGGTGAGTCCCGCTTTTTTCTTTTTTTTCATTCAGCCTTGGACTGCAGACAAAGTCCAGACAGCTGTCTCACTCTGGGCAGACACCCAACATTCCTTGTTTGCTGTGTGCCATCATTTTATGTAGGTTAATACTGTAGAAAGTAGCTCTGTAATTGCCAGCTATCTTCTGCTCTAGCTTGTGCGAGCCTGGTTTCTGCTCTATGGTGGGAAAAGGGTGTTGGAGACACAACACTGGTGTCTGGGAGTTACCGTGGGGGGCATTCACGGTGTGACAGAGATCGTTCCCAAGGCAGTGGAGGTGCTATAAATTCTACACACTACTTACTGTGCAAGTCCCTGGTATTTTCAGGCATGCAAAAAAAAACTGGCAGACAAAGTTGTGATTTTATTTTTGGAATTCCCCTCACCATCTCCAGTGAGAATTCCTGACTACACTGTAATGCACCACTGTAATCCAAGAATATACAGAACCCATCAGAAATGTCCTGCTGTGAAGTATTAATATCAGATCTTATTTTCAATTAAATTTAATGTGATGCCCTCTTGTTTTCATGGAGATGTGCAAACAAATCTCTCCCATAGCCGAAGAGCTTAATGAGTGTGCAAGGTGCAAATATCATTTCTTGGACTTGCAATAAAATGTAAAAAGAGGAGAATAACACCCAAACATTTTCTCCAAAGATGATCATTCTGAATGAAACTATCCATCCATCCATCCATTATCTGAACCCGCTTATCCTGAACAGGGTCACTGGAGCCTATCCCAGCATACATTGGGCGACAGGCAGTAATACACCCTGGACAGGTCGCCAGTCCATCGCAGGGCACACACACCATTCACTCACACACTCATACCTACGGGCAATTTAGACTCTCCAATCAGCCTAAACTGCATGTCTTTGGACTGTGGGAGGAAACTGCATGGGGATTCGAACCCAGGATCTCCTTCCTCTGAGGCGGCAGTGCTACCCACTGCACCATCCGTGCCGCCACTGAATGAAACTAATGAAACTATAAAGTATGGTAGGATACTAAATGCATAATTATTCGGACGTTTTGGCTGTGCACTCCAGCACATTTGAAGTGAAACAAAACTATTGCCATGTTTTATACAGTTCTTAATGTAATGTATCAAATAGTGACTCAAAATTTAATCTTTTGAAGCCTATTACCCATTATATTTGAACTTGTTCACATTGTCATCCCATTATAGCACTGCACTGTACTGTACTTTAATATCTGGTCAGACTAACGTAGAACAGCATGAGATCTTATCAGGAAGGTTATTGCATAAAATGTGCCTCATTGAAATACAATCACATGTAGTTTCCCATGATATTACCTATTCTATTTGAACTTGTTTGAATTATCATCCTATGTGTTAATATGTGTTGATTGTTCATGGTGTACCAATGAGAGGTACGAGAGAAGAAACCATGAGGAATGTTCAGTATCACCACCACACCATGCGCTTCTTGCAAAACATCTGATAATGAAGAGTGACCAAATGGGTTTTTTTTTGCCCCTTGTGTTGAAAGTGTAAATGCAACCTTGCTTTTCTAAATTTAGCCAAGTAAAGAATGTGGCCTGGAATATTATCCTGTGTGTGCCAACTAGTTGGATGATAGTGTCGAGGGCTCCTGGCTATTCCCGATCTGCAACCCCAGTCGTCTGTTCACTTGCCTGGATGAGCTGCAGGAAAGCTCCTGCCATGCAGGGGAGGAGCTCACACAGGCCACAGTATGGAGCAGCCGTCGCTTGGACCATGCTACAGGACCGCGAGACTGGTCTTTGTACAGCGCTTTTGCACATTGGCAGGTCAAAGTACTTTACCAGCAGCACATTGGGAGGTCAAAGTACTTTACCAGCCAGTATGCTCTCATTTTCCCCTACTTGCTCCAGGGTGTGGAGATCACAGACTGGGATATCACACAATGACAATCAGGAAGGGTTTTACACAAGTACACCGAATTCAGTGTCAGGCCTTTTGCTCCAACGTGGATGGTAACATGGATGGTAACGTGGATGGTCACTTGTCACAGTACATACATTAAAGTCTTGAAGCCCAGGAAAGACTGAACTCTTAATTCTTTTTAACTGTACTTTAATGAAATGGTGGTAGCCCATGTAATGATACATTTTTCATTTGGAATGATAGAGCAGTTGACTTTTTTATTTTACTGCCAAATGTACTATTTCTTGAGTTGATTTCTTACATTTTTATGGCAGGGGTGGGGGGAGTGAAGGCGGGGGAAACCCCGGCCAAAAAACCCCTTCCACCATCTCTTCTCCACAGAGCAATAATAATCACTAATGTAGGCGTATCCTGTTTCCACGGTAAAATCCATCGATTTGGGAGGGAATACACAAACGTCCTGCAAAATGCAAAGCCAGTCCTTTCTTCACTGCAATCCACCAGCAGCCAGATTTAAATTACAGCATACACATTGGATGGTTCTTTACATTAGTTATTTAGCTGATGCTTTTATCCAAAGTAACTTACAGTTGATTAGACTAATATCCAATGGAGTAATGTAGGGTTAAACTCAAGGGCCTAACAGCTGCACTGATGTTATTGCTACACTGGGGCTTGAACCACCAACCTTCCAGGTCCCAGTCGAGCACCTTAGCCACTAGTTCTTATGCATGCTGTATCTTGCTCTTTAGTCGCCTATATATTATCTTTTATAAAATGTCACACATTTAATTGGATTCCTTTCAAGTCTGTATTAATTGCTGGAGGTATGATTAATTGCCCCAACATGGATAAATAAATTATATTCTATTCTGTTCTATTTAGCTGTGCCAGAGTACTGAGCAGTTTACAAAGGCACCCAAATCAACCAAAGGAGTTTCCAAGGGATGAGGGACCTATTAACAGATTAGCTCTCTGATTTTAATTGATGCTATGACTAGTTATCCCCTCTGAGAGATGTGTGTATATACTGTAGTCAATACTGGCACAGTCTGGATTTCATCTATTCTATATTTTTGCTATATCTAACTTTTTTCTTGGATGGCTTGGACATAATGTCAATCTGTACAATGGGAGCTGATTTTGATAGTTTTGACTCAGTAACTGAAATGAACTTTCCATCATACAATTTTAATGTGATCACCTGTATAATTAAATATCAGCATTGTATTGTGATTTTTACACAATAATAATACAGCAGTTATTACAGTGAATAATATGATATGATGAAGTAGAACAATGCAACACTCAGTAAAACGCGTTTTTCTCCATCTCCCGTATTTACATGTAAGTGTACCATTTCTGTCAAATTAGCCTATACATTGAACTCGTGATTGCAGCGTTCACTTGCGTTCGACTGTAAAACACGCGTAAAGGTACGCCCCGTAATCTTAATTTGTTCAAGAGATTAAATAATTATATTTTTAGAATCTCAAGATTGGAAGAAAACGTATGACGGGAGTCCACATCATGGAGTGACGCGCCCACCAGTGAAATGTAAAACTAGCGAAGAAGGACTGCTGATCTTAAACGAAAGCGAATTACAATCACAGGCCAGTTACAAAGATGTTGCCCCAGAGATGAAAACGGAGACAGTGGCACCCCCGAGCCGCCCGCCAAACTCCACAAAGAATATGGAGGCATCAGTGATATAATAATCTCATCAAACAAGCGAAACGAGATCACCGTTACTCCGGGTAGTAACACGATCTGAAACTAGGTTACTGCATGTCCTTTGGACGTTGGCTACTATCCGGGCAATAAGATTTAGATCCTGAAGAAACCGGAGACGTAGC
The DNA here is from genome assembly GCF_963514075.1 of Conger conger. Lineage (NCBI taxonomy): Eukaryota > Metazoa > Chordata > Actinopteri > Anguilliformes > Congridae > Conger > Conger conger. The sequence continues at coordinate 53,430,503 of NC_083767.1, forward strand.
CTATAGTATTGTCCAGAAAAAAGATCTTCGCCTGCATTCTTTGCGCATTCTTACATCAATGATCTGCATTGCTTTAAATATTTGAAAAGTCCAAAGGTATGTTTACTGCGCGCAGTTATTCAAAGGAATGCAATTATGCAAACGTCCCACGACATCAAATAGAATTGCGTAGCAGGAAAAGTACCGATTAACCTTCAGAAATAACGGTATATTAACATTTGCATTAGAAAATACTGAAATATGTCCCTGTGTAATCTCTCAAATCGTTCCATACGAAGACATAACGTCCTCACGCACGCGCAGGCAGATGAAACCCCTTACTTGACAGGTGCGTTACTTAAGACAGCTATATTCAACACAGGATGCACACAATTCGAATATTGTGAAAACAGAACAGCGGAAACTTACCCAGAAAATAAAATTGAAGGTGAACAGCACATATTTTATGCACTTATCTCCACCAGTCAACGCTGCCATAATGTAGCCTACTCAGATTTTGAGTTTTATTTTAGGAAAAATAAGTTAGGTTTTAAATAATAAAAATAGAAACACGTATGCTACGACTATTACGGGTAATCAATCGTTTATAAAACATGAATTGTTGTATGTCCTCTATCGAGTGAGCGGTGGTCGTTCGTGTGACTGCCTCCAACACTGCTCGCTGCTTACTACATCGTGAAGTCCGCCTGCGTATATAGCAGTACACTCCCACCACTACAGTACTGCGGTCGTAAGCTAGCCTACTCACATGGTCCCAGCCTTTCAGTCATCGAGTGACTTGCCTCTTTCTTTCTTTCTTTCTTTCTTTCTTTCTTACTTAGTTTTTTTTTTCCAGAGTGGCAGAGCCCCAATCTCATTTCTTTCCTTCTTTGTCAGACTGCATAGCCTAAACTATATCCTCAATTTGAAGGATAAAACATTGTGAAAACACGAAATGTGTTTTATGAAAATTATTATTACTGTCAATTTTATGTTTCTTTATCTATGTCTCGCACCCACATGCATACAGTTGTGCACCCACCTACCCATTCACCCACACCCACTCACACACACACACACAGGTGCCACCCCTAGGGAAGCCATAGCTTTTCATTCCATAGTTATTAAACTAAGCTTTAGGCCTATTCTATTTTACATAGAGCAGGGTGACACTGCCGGGACTACAATACACTGGCTTGTGCCTCACTGTGCTAGAGACAGGGAATGTCAGGGGTTCTGCTTACATTTTTGTAGGTTTTCTGAAGTTCTGTTGTACCATACTGAATCCATTACAGCTATACTACTGATGTACTATAACAAACTCCAAATCTAAGGCTTATTTTTATCCTTTGTGGGTAGTGCACCAGTGACAGTTCCATTCCTTTAATTTGGGGGCAGACGCAGCTTTTTGCTATTTAATCTGCTCCTTGCCCATAGCTCATGGTGAACCCTGCCAGATGATAGTATTTTATAATGATACAGCTTGGCGCACAGCCCCCTGGGTAACGTGTAGGGTGAGAATGTGGAGAGGGTGTTTCCTGTTGTCTTTGTGGTCTGTGACCAAATTGGCCCTGGAGAGGAGCTAAATTCACAGGCTACTCTCTGAACAAGGCCACTGCACTTTGTGGCCTTGAAGATCTGACATTTATTTGGATGCTTAAATTGAGATATTGTGTAATTACAGGTGTTACCTGTTCACTTGTTGCTCTCTTTCCACTGATTATCCCTTGCCAAGGCCCACAGGTAAATTCAGTGGAAACCTCATCCCATTCACAAATTGCACACACACACACACACAGACAACCAGACACAGATACACACACACACACACACACACACACACACACACACACAATGCTTACCTCACATTATAATCTGCTATTCAGTGGGAAAATATTTAACTCTGGTGTCACACAGTATGTGGTAGTCTGTATGAATCACACTACATAACTGACCAGGTACATGACAGACTGCAGAGTGTGATGGCAGATTCATGGTTCATTACACAAGCTGTTTCTTCATGGCACTAAAAATGCATGTTATGATTATGTCTTGGAATCAATACTATGTATGTTTTGTCTGTTTTGTCTGTTACAAGGACAATGAAAGAGAAATAACAAGCAGAAAGTCTTCCAGGCACCCTGAATGGTTCAGTGTCCACTGTTTGTGGCCCTCATCAACAAACCTGCCAAGTGTGTGACGAAGCAATTCAAGTCATTTTTCAGATTATTTAACCGAATTATAAACATCTCTGGTCAAACCAATAGTTTCACACAGTCGAACACAAAAATACATTCAGTTTTGCTTATCGGGCAAAGCAGTGCCTGGTTGCTCGCCAAGCAACTTATAAAGCTGCCGATTCTCTGGGCTCTTAGGTTTATTCCTGCGATCCCGTTTGATTCTTCAACGTCAAACCCAGGGGGGAAAAGGAACAGAAGAGCTGGCTCGGTGAGAATATGCCCATTCTCTGTTGACTTTTCCGGAACAATGGAGGCCATTGTGAGGCAAGAGGCAGCCGGAGACACGCCCTCTGTGCTGCGCGGTGCCCGTCCAATCTGCCCACTGCTGTTGTGACAATCGCTGCATCCGCCGTCATCTTCAGCAGCCAGATCATAGCAGCAGCTACCGGAGACGCATCCAGCACAGTTAAGCTGTCATCACACAGAGAGCTTTCCATGACATTTATTTTTTAAAAGGTGCATTTTCTCAGTCTCTCTATCTCTTTCTATCTGTTGCCTATCTCTCTCTCTCTCTCTCTGTTTGTCTGCCTCTCTATCTCTCTCTCTCTCTCACACACACACACACTCTCATTTACTTTCTCTCCCCATCTTTACCAATGTGTCTTTCCCTATCTGGCTCCGAATATACATACTTCATTCTGTCTTCATGTTTCATTTTAGTCGACCAGAGAAAATTACAGGCATACCCTTTGTTGTAAACAAGATAAATACAGAGGGTGCTTTAAAAAATACATGTGCTATCTCTATCTTTATGGACATATAGTATGAAGCAAAAGAAAAAGAGTTACAATGTTTTAGGTAAATACTGTATTAGTGTTATTTCCTTCAAATCATTTCTGGAAATAATTTGTTGAATAATGTCTCTATTCTCTAGGGCAAAATAGCTTTACCGATGCTTTTGGCAATATTATTACAACGTTCTCTTTGAGTGTAATCTGAAACATGACTTGTTGGTTGGTTAGAACCCAGTGACCCACAGGGACAAACTGCCCTTGTTGTTGCAGATTGCAACACAATCTGTGGTAGTGTGACATCATAGTTTATTGCACTTCTTGTATAAAACATTGTCATTCCCTGTAGCAAGTGTACATAACACACAGACGGTGTCCAGAAAGATGGGTATTGATTAATGTGAGATATGAGAGTCTTGAACAAAAGTGTTGGTGCTCACTTTACACAAGGCAAATGACCTGACAGTTTTTCGGAGCTCAGACATTCAGGCTACGCAGCTGCCAACCCACACTGACCTATGTGCTTTCATGTGAAATGTAGCTGTTTCAGCATGGTATTTAGTTTTAATATCATTTCACAAAATGCTGAATTGTGAGTGTTGGTGTGTAATGATCTTTATGAGTCAATGGGCATAAAAGAGGAGGTGATCAGCCAGATGGCCTACCATTTTTCAGTGAAGTGTTATTTTTAGTGGTTCTTCTTCATCTGAATGACACAGATGGTCAATGCATTCTGTGCCATTTGTTAAGTATGTTGTAAACAACCTCACTCCACATACTAGTCCCAGAGGATTTCTTGTTGTTGCGATGTCTAAATAATAAAATAATACAGGAATTTCCTTAAGTGAGCAATTGTATGGGGATGGTGACAGGCTGTGAATGATGTTAGATAAGTGTGAGGTTTCATGTGAGCTGTGTATCATTTAAGGGGCTCTTTGAAATGAACAGATCTAACTGAGTGGTTGGTTGAATGCCAACACGGCAAAATGCATTCATTTTAATATGGCCCTGCATTTTCATCCATTCTTAAGCATAATAATAAAGCGAGAGATTTTACCAACATAATCTTTGTTACATTTATGGAATTTATATTTAAATTGAATAAGAGAGCAATACATGTTAAGTATATCATAAAAAAAATATTGTCTTTCACATTTAGTTCCACCTGCTGGCCTCAGACAGGTATGTTTGAAATTTCTCCAATTCAGTTGAATTAAATTGTATTTGTATAGCTCTCTTTTCAAAGGACATTGTCACAAAGCTGCTTTCCAGAGATCCTGGCCTCAAACAGTGGCAAGTAAAAGGCTGGTAATAGGAAGAAAACTTGAGCAGAACCTGACTCAGAAGGAGAGCCCATCTGTTGCTGGTTCTTGTGGTCCTCATTGCCATCTTTGCACTCCATGTTCTGATATCAGTGTCATCCAGATGGTCAGGTGTTATCCCTTTCTTGGACCCATAATATAAATGCATTAGCTTCACATGACATCTGTCTCTTCAGCCTATAATAATTTTTCTGAGGTCCGTCCAACTGAATGAGATCTTTGTAAACACATGTTATAACATGTTCATTCATTTTGATGGCCACAGGATGCTGCAGTGGTTATTGTTTTGCTTCTACGTGGGTGAATTCGCTTAGTCTCTGAGTATGATTCTCTAATTCAGCATAAAGGTTGAGTCCAATTACCGCCACCTTGCCTGCAACACTTCCGCATGTGGTCAATAACAGCGATAGGCAATACCTCCAGTGGGCTACAGCAGCTTTGACTTGCAGCCACAAGTCAATTATTGTTTTTACTCTTTACCGTGAGCTGAGTGCGAAAGCAGCTTCGGTTCCGCCTCCTGAGAATCCAAGTGGCCGTAAGTGACGAAGCAGGAAGAAAACATTTTCCGACAGAGGGGGTGGACGGGGGCATTTTTAAAATCAGCCAGGCAGAGCCTGTATGAAATAAAAAGTGGGGATCCCCGGCAGAGCTGCAGCCTGCTAATTTTTCATTTTCAGGTAGGAGGCAGCTCTCCTCTGTGGAAAAGATGAGCTGACAAATAGAAAGGCCCTCAGCGATCAAGGCAGAATCACTGCAGAGAACCTGGATATTCCGCACAGAGCGTTATCCTTTATTTCAACAGGCCCAATTATTTATTTCTCCTTTAATCCTGCCTTTAATGAGACTCAGAGGAATGCATGTATTCAGTTCAGGAGTTAATAAATATAATTTGAACTTTTGTTGTTTGCATATACACAAGTGAAATACTCACACATGCAGAAGTGAAACACTTGCATGTGCATACGTGAAGCACTTGTGCATATATGTATACGCTTATTTAAAGTATACTGTTACTAAGTACGTAACTGTTTCATATGCACGTGTGAGTGCTTCACAATGTATATATAAGTGTCAGTGCTTCGCTTAGAGTACTGTATGTGTGAGCAATTCTCAGTATGACCAGAAGGCATTTCACTATAACCGGAAGGCAAGGTAGAAGATGGTTCTCTGACCCAATGATGCAAGTACTTTTATTAGCCTACTTTGGTGAAACCGGCTTTATTCGTAATTGGCAACTGGTGGAATTTTGTTGATTGCTTAATAGTGTGTTACGCTGCAATAAATGTGAGTGAGACCCGGGAGAAATGAAGTATTTTAGAGAGCTTGATCACCACACCAGAACCCATGGTTCCCTTGTCTGTGGCTTGCTTCAGGGAAGGACCTGACTCTGGAGAGTACATTATTATTTTCTAGTCACTATGTTGCTGCCTTATCTTATTAATCAGTTTGACAGCTCTGGAGACCAAGCTGTCCACCCCCAGTTCTGCATACAATGGAATGTATGCACAACTGCCTTCCAGGAATGGCCGTCCAGGTCGCCCACAAAATAATTTGAGCAGATTCACTAGTGCATAGGAATTTTCTCACTTTTAGCAATTAGCTGTCAGACTGTTTTTAGGCATAGACAACATCTTGGTATTAGGCAATTCAGTTGCCATGTTGTCCATCGATGTAGTGATATCATGCACGACTCATGCAGATTTCCGCAAGCACCCCCGATGTTGGTGATAGATACGTTCTTGAAAGTTCACGGACTCATGATATCCATATTTATTCTTGTCATCTTCCTTCTCTTGGTAGCCATTCTGTAGTTCTGTTTTCATTCATTGTCATACCATGACTGACCCAATTCCATTTTGGTCTTAGTGCAAAACGGCCTTTATCTTGTATTTTGGTCCGTTTCCTAATATTCTTATACACTCACCAAGCCCTTTATTAGGTGTTTATTAGACTAATTTTTTTATACTACTGTTGTAGCCTATCCACTTTCAGTTATGATGCGTTGTGTGTTCAGAGATGCTGTTCTGCATACCACTGTTATAATGTGTGGTTATTTGCGTTACTGTCACCTTCCTGTCAGCTTTGGTCCTTCACCTCTGACATCTCTCACTAACAAAGTGTTTCTGCCTGCAGAACTGCTGCTCACTGGATTTTTAAAGTTTTTTGCACCATTCTTTGAGTGTGCGTGAATCGCTGGAGATTTCTGAGATATCACAAACCACCCTGCCACCAACAATCATTCCATGGTCAAAGTCATTTTTTCCCCATTCTGATGGTTGATGTGAACATTAACTGAAGCTCCTGACCCATATCTACATAATTGTATGCATTGCCACACAGTTGGCTGACTAGATCACATGAATAAGTAGGTGTAATAAAATAAAACTGTTCCTAATAAAGTGCTCTTGAATGTATATTACAAGATAAAAATATACTACTAAACTTGAGTCCTTACACAGTGTGTCTTACCAACAATGACAAATGGATGTCAAACAGGGCAAACAGCGCTTCATATAGAAAATGCTTCATATATAATTGATAGACAGAATACGATGTAGTTTTATGGAAAGGACCATTTTGATGTTGCTATTATTTGAAATTTGAAATGAATCATGACTGGAAATTGAATACAAATGAAGTGGATCAGAAGTGTGACCAGTTCAGATTTTCTGGGTTGTTTTTGAACAGTTTTTGAAATACAGGTGTTGGGGTCATGTCAGTGCAGGACTGCTCTGTGGCAGAATCTTCTGGAATTTGGGTCCAGTGCTGGGAATAGACCCGTCACTTTCCTCACGGATGCAGAGGGGATTGGGAAGCATGTTTGGAGGTCTTATCTCCCGTTGTTTGCCTGGAGGAATGTGAGGGATTAGTCTTCCACTGCAGAGGGAAGAGGTGCAGGAATTGGAAGGGGGGAGAGGGAAGGGGTGGGGGAATTGGGAGGAGGGAGAGAGAAGGGGTGAGGGAATTGGGAGGAGGGAGAGGGAGGGGGAAGGTGGTGGAGATGTAGGGATTTGAAATTTATGCTGATTCTTATTTTCTTTTATTTTGTTTATGTTGGCACCTCTCTGGTCCCATAATCTCCCTTCAAATTGGTTGTTTCCAGGCTATTGTTTTTAAACAAAGGAAGGTAATGAATTGATAATACAACCTCCCACCTGAAAAATGAACAAAATCAGAACATTACTAGGAGATTGAAGTCCCCTGTTCTGTGAAAGGCCAGCTGGCAAGCCTGGTGACGCACACGTGTTCCTTTCTGTGGGGAAAAGATGAACATAACAAATCGTAAAAAAACTGTAGTTTCATAAGACTGTTTGCTCTGTCACAGTGCTTGACAGAAAACAAGCTTATTTATTTATTGTTGCAACAGCAAAATTAGCATGAGTATTCACATCAAGATTATTCACTTGTCTGAACACTTGTGCAAACAAGTGATAATATACCTAATATTATTTTACACTCCCGCACAAAAAAAATGAATAATTCGATTTACTTAATAAAAATACAGACAGTGGTTGCGAACAATTTTATTACCTGTAGATGACTTCAACTGAAGCACTTGGTTCAAGTACTTCATAAGTTGAAGTCCCACATACTTGATAATACTGTGTGCAAGCACTGTGCATAATTTTATAAAGTAATCTTTTTTTGGTGTGTTGAAGTAAGTGGGTCTTAAGCTTTACCCCAGCGAGAATTTGACATTGGTTTTGTGCATGGACAGCTCAGTTATGTAAAAGCTCACGTGCTCTGGTGCTGATTGAAGAGAGGGATGTTTAACTTGGCATCAGAAGGATGAGGAATGAGTAAAGCATTGTCACCACAGTTTTTCTTTTCTTTTTTTCTTCTCTCCCTCAAAAAAATATCACAAAAGTACCCAGAGTGCTGCTCCACCCACATCCAGAAGCGGCAGAGCCACCCTTGGGCCTATGATGGATGGGACTGTTTCGTGCACTCACTGTTTGGATTGTGTTCTTCTACGAACAGCCAGCTGAGGTCTTGCACAAACCAAGTAATGAAAGCTAAAAATGATTTTAAAAGATTACAAATCAGAATTTTTAATATCATTAACTTTTGTCTTTTTAATTAAACATCCTATTTGTCAGTCAAATTCATATGCACCACAGAGTGCAATTATGACGACAAGACCAAAAGAAAAGCAACATTTTATAGAAAGTTTAACAGAGAGGGGTTTCTGTTGAATATAAATCTCGGCTTGAAACCCCTCCCGAGCCTGCAGCTGGAGCAGTATATTTTATCTGTGGCAGTGCACATTTTATCCTGAAAAGCTTGGTATAATGCTCTTTTAAGGCCTCTATAAAAGGCTTTATTTGTGCCTTGCCCAAACAACACAGCTTTCTATCCTGGCGGGTTGACTATCTCTCACAAAGCCACTCTTCAAAAACGCTTTTTCTCCTCTTGGAATGACTGCGCGTTCGCCACAAAAACATTTAAGGAGGCAGGAGCCTTTTCTGGGGAGGAGTGAGGGGCGGGGGGTCAGGCTCCAGCTAAAACGGCTTTTCCTCAGACGGCAACAAAGGCCGTTTCATTCCATTCTGACTGAGCGACACTGTGAGGCCGCAGCTTTGACACGCACGCAGACAAACACTGTGTTTCCGACACCGCCCGAGGTCACAGCATCCCAGTGACCGACTGTGCACATATCAATGGGGCTTCACCCATTCACAACGTGTAAATTAAATGCAAAACCAACCATAACTCTCATGTAAAGCCAGCCATGACTACAGCTGCACATATCGGCCTACAGACCACTGCGTAATTTTAATCTGTATTGGGTGTTTTGTGACCGTTTTTTTAATGAATTACACTAACTTTGAGAGGCCATTTTTTCAGCCTGTAATTTTCATCTGCTGCGAGATGTTTGTGGAACATTCAGGATGTGAACGCAGTGATTCATGTCAATTAATCACCGCCTCAGTAAGGTTCAAGATAACCTTTTGTTTTGACCCCACCTACAGATGGCAAACACATTGTAATTAAGCTCGTTCCATTTGTTATTGTCAGTTTTGGTAAAAAAGCTATTCTTGTAATGCACAGTAAAATGTTCACTTTGTTTCTCAAATGTACTTAGTAAGAGGAAAATGTATTCTACTGTAGTATTTTACCATGGAGTATCAATTTCATGATGAATTTCTGATTTGATGGTGGATCAAGTTTTTGATCCAGTTTATTCAATGTAGCCTTTTTTACCAATGACACCAGCCTATGACGCTACACTACTATGTACATATGTTACATTATCACACATTATTAAAGGCTGAAGATGGTTTCGCAGTCTTCAACAGATAGCACAGGTAATGTCATACTTATTGGCTGTAGCCAATCCACATTTGACATTTCAGAGATGCTGTTCCTCATTCCACTGTTGTAACGCGTGGTTAATTGAGTTACTGTCACCTTCCTATCAGCTAGAACCAGTCTGGCCCTTCTTCTCTGACCTATCAGACCATTATCACTGACAGAACTGCTGCTCACTGGATTTTTTTGGTTTCCACACCATTCTCTGTGAGACACCATCATCTAGAGACTGTTGCACATCTAAATCCCAAGAGATCAGCATTTTTGCTCAAACCACCCCCTCTGGCCCAAACAATCATTCCACGGTCAATGTTTACCTGATTAGATATTTGCTGGTGTATAGGTCTACCTAATAAAGTTGTTGCTGAGTGTATATAATCCCGTAACATGGCATTCACCGGAATTATACTGGAAAATATTTAATCAAATATGAATATTTTAATGTATTAGACATGTCTCTGTTTTTTCTCACAGTGTTTCTTCCATCTTGTCTTTTCTTTCCAGCAGGCAAAGTTATGTTCTGTTTTTCTGGAGTGTTTTTCTTGGCAACAATCTTGAAAACAGTTTTCTCTTATCTTTAATTCTGAGACAAATCTATCAATTCCTTTTAATCCCCTGTTTCCTTCCATTGTTTCCTCCTGGCGTTTTATGCAGGCAGCCCTCTGCAGCAGGGCATGTCTGCCCCATTGTACCAGCGTGGGGGGACGGATATAACACTCTCATGCCATCATTCCCCCAACATTTCAGCAGGGAGGGGCCAGAGCTTCCTGTCGTGTATAAAACCATATCATTTGCTCCTTTCTTCCCAGAGTTCTCTGAACGCAGGGCTATGAGTGTTGCACACTGAAGACAGGGAACATCAGCGGGAACACCTCAAACGTGCACACAAGGACGGTTCACCAGGACGGCAGAGGCTTGATGATCTGCAGGGGTGGATTCTAGGGCATGAGGGATCTTTCAGCATGGTATGTTGGCATTCTTCCATTCTTTGTGGCATTGGTATGAGTCATGGCGGATTGGGTTCGGAGAATTGATAAAAACTGTCCAAACAGAGATAGCAGATATTTTGAAAATGATTCATTTGTCAATAAACAGTACAAGCACGTAAAACATATGTCCTTCAGGAGCAGAAATGGGAACAACTTCAGCATATGGGTGGAATAGCCTCATGACACCTGTAATACGATAATAATAATAATAATAATAAATTGTATTGATATAATGCCTTTCTCAAAACCAAATGACACTTTACAGCGTATAAGATAGAGGATAGTAGAAGAAACAGTCTCTCTCTCACTCTGTGTTTGTGTGTGTGCATGAGTCTGTCTGTCTGTGTGTATTTGTACGCAGGAAGAAAGACACTGGTGAGAAAATACACTGGAAATATAAAATGTCAGTCTCTAACATTTCTCTGTGACTGTTTTGCAGATGGGAAGGCACAGCTTGGACGGGCTATCATGGACGTTACTGTTTCACTTAGCAGGTGGGTGTATGCTAAATGTGCTGCTGAGCGGGACAGTCTGTCCAGATCCTTCCTTTCCCTGGCCTTTTGCCGCCAGGAAAGAGCAGGTCAGTCTTCTCGATAATCACTAAGTCAAGAAGAGTTGAGTTCAGCACTTTTGCTGCATGATGTATCAGTTTGTTACAGTACAGTATGTCTACGTTTATTGCGGTATGTCAGTGGTTCCAAAACTTCTCCCGGCTGGATCCAGGTATTTCATGTGTTCCATTTTAAGCACACCTATGTGATTAAACTAATCAAGGACTATCAGGTGTGCTCAAGGTGGAATATCAAATACCCAGGTCTGGCCGGGGGTACCCTAGGAGAGGTTTGAGAACCACAGCTATAGATTATCATTGATTACAAAAAAGCCAAAATGTTCTTTTAAATGAGAGGGATGAATATCAGTATGTTAAAATGGAAGTTGCTCGCATGCTATAATTCGCAGTCTGTGTTCAGTCAACTTCTGTTGCACATTGGCTTGTTTTCAGTCTCGCTTGTTTTCAGTCTTTCACGTTCTGACCCCTCTTCATTGGTTCAGGCTGGGCGTTAGTTCTGTGGCTCTGCGGGGCGGAAGGGAAGGCTCTGACCGGCCGTTGCAGCCTGTTCGGTCAGCACCACGTTCACACCTTTGACGGGGCTCTGTACGACTTTCCCGGAGACTGCAGCTACATGCTGGCCGGGGACTGCCACCGCCGGTCCTTCTCCTTGCTGGGTATGGACACTGGGGCTGCCTCGCCTCGATCACGACGCCTCCTCCACACAGTCCGTGTCACACCCATTTATTCACTCTATGGCGTTGGTAGACTTGTGTTCAGTTTTGAATGGTTGTTTTTTTTTGGCCCCTCGCAGGTGACTTCCGACATGGGAAGAGGAGGGGTGTGACGGTGTACCTGGGAGAGTTCTTTGAGCTTCACCTGTCTGTGGACGGAAGCCTCATGCAGGGAGAGAAAAGGTACAGAACTGCAGACGTCTCCTCCATTAACAGCAAGCACGCCGCTCTGTCTCTTTCACTCCAGCTGTCCAGTGATGTCATGATCCTTACAATGGATCTTATACTGTAGATCTGTCCCATCAACATGAAGCCCTTTTACGCTACACTACATCGTTTATGTCATTGGGTGACTTGCATAGCTTCTACATATTAGCCATATTCATGGCTGTATTTTTAACGAACTGGTTCTAATCCCTGTGACCATCTGGTTAAATCTCATTTTCCTGAACCACTACCATATGCCACCCTACCACCTGGTAAATACCTTCAAACCTGCCAATCTGACTCTCCACAAAGCTGGTACTTCAAACTGAGTAGAGCTTGTCTGAGCCCTAAGCGCTGCCGTGTCCTGCTGATTTTTACAACCCCCAGGTGTCTGGACATAATAGCTGCATGCTCTTAACGATGCCACTGTTTACCTGCTCTGAAGTTATGCACCCTCATTCTGCCCCCGTCCCTGTGCTGCTCCTCCCTGCCTCCCAGTTCTGCTGACACAGAGCGCTGGGCTGTATCAGCGCTGAACAAATGCTGCAGGGGAAACCAGCTGTTTGTTTACCCTGTGAAACTAGTTCCCCTGCACCTTCCTGTTCCAACGCTGCCTTTTCTCAGACTGACGATAGGGGTTAAGAGTGTATATGTGTGTGTGTGTGTGTGTGTTCAGGCGCTGCACATGTGTGTGCATGTGCACTGTATACATGCATGTATACTGTATGGTTTGCTTCAGTGTTTGTCTGTGCGATTATGCATGAGTGGGACTGTGTGTATGTATGCGTATGTGCATTGATTTGTGTATATATATGTACATACAATACATATGTACAGTATATACAGTATTTCTGTATTTGCATCTGCATATTAACTAGCGGTCCCAGAGACTCAGTGCCAAGTTCTCTTTCCCAGGCTGCCCCTGCCCTACGCCTCCAGCACCATATTTGCTGGGATGGAGTTGGGCTACTACAAGCTGTGGAGTGAGGAGTTTGGCTTTGAGGTGAAGATCGACAGCAGCGGTAACATCAACCTCCTGCTCTCTAAGCACCGTACGAACCGGACCTGCGGGCTGTGCGGCAACTTCAACGGCCTGACGGAGGACGAGTACACCGCGCAGGAAGGTGGGCGATCGGTCTCAGGGCAGACGGAGGGAATAAGACCAGGAGTGTCACTTCACATCTGAAATCGTACATGCACGCACGCAACAGCTATGCAAATCATGGCTGAGTACTTCAAATTGCAACCATAAACACAAGTGCAGATACAGACTGCCAAAAAGAGCCCGGGAAACATTTCAGAGTAGAAGATAATGAGAAATAAGCAAATATTATTTGACAGAGAGACTGATTACTATCTCGTTTATGCAGTTTGCGGTAGTAGTTGATTGCCCTACTGCTGTCTTTGTGTGTGACTGGAAGCTTTTGTTGCGTTTCAATCCCACAGTTCAACTGAAACAGGTTAACCTCATTTACTATCACTTTGTGATAAAGGAACGGCGTTTCCCTTTCTTGGGAAAATAGCTTTGCCTTACAGTGACCAATCTACCTTGTGATTTAACATTCCCTTATTTCACACAGCACCCTTTTTTCTCTTGTGTTTGTGAAGATTAATAATTGTTTATAATCGTTTTCACACGTTGTCTCAATACCATGTCCTCTTTTTCAAAACTCTTCACACAGTGTGCTTTTGAAACACACACCTGAGCACATCAGTTAACCTTTGGTGCAAAATGCACTTCAACCACCAAAACACTTAATATTTCACCCAAAAGTGACTGGTGCTGCCATAACTATAGCATATGCTTTCTCCCATAAGACTACTTTGTCACTCAATGTACAATGAACTACAAAACACAAACAACTTGGAGCATTGCTAAATACATATATTATGTGTTTCCCTTTCCCTTTATTTTTGCATCCACAAATATTTCAAGCCAAGCAGCTAAAGAAACTTTTGATCTGTTGGTTTGCCTCTCACAATAGATGTCATGACTGAGTGTGGTAAACAGTAAACTGTAAATGAATGAATGTTTTACTATATTGGAAACCCAGAATAACAATTTTTACTGTGTAATGTAAAACAATATATGATAAAGAAACAAATCACAAAAGCTGTCTCCCATAAGACATTTCAGTGAACAACCTACCCAGGTGTTTGTTGTTTGTGCCCCGTTACCACATATACAAAAGGGGCCATCTTTGGATTGGCATTTGCATTTTTTAGCCTTGGTGGGGAAAATGGATGCAGCCAGAGGCAAAAGAAGAAGACGTCGCGGAAGAGCAAGAACAGTTGTGTCTGATGAAATCAGAGCCACAGTCATTGATCATGTGGTAAATCATGGTCTGTCCCAGAGGGAAGCAGGTTGAGGGTTCAACCAAACTTGCCAAGATCCACAGTGGCTTCAATAGTGAGGATTTTCAGGCAAACCAACAGGTACTATACAGTATTTACCGCATTCTGACTGAAGGAGTTCAATTGATGTGTATGTTACAGCAGTACTGTGATTTGAGAAGTCTCCAGAAAAAGCATATGTATCAGTGCACATTTGTCTTTGACTCACTACAGGACCCAGCGGTTACCTCACACAGTCACACAGGGGGAAGGGGAAGAATGTTTACGCCTCAACAGGAGGATACAATAGTTGGGATGGTCATTGTCAACAACAGCATCAGGCTAAGAGAAATATGCAACAACATAATTGCAGACAACAACATATTTCCAAACACTGACAGTGTAAGCACTATAACCATTTCAAGAGTGCTACAGAAACATCAGATCAGGATGAAACAGTTGTACACTGTCCCATTTGAAAGGAACTCTGAGGGTGTCAAGGAACTCAGGTACCAATATGAAGTTTATGAAGGTATATGTGAAGGTTTAGGACCACCACCCACATGAACAGATGTAATTTCTAGATGCAATGGCTGCTGGGTGTATGGACATAACAGTGGAACACATCCAGGGCTGGATATATGTATTTAGCAATGCTCCAAGTTGTTTGTGTTTTGTAGTTAATTGAACATTGAGTGACAAAGTAGTCTTATGGGAGAAAGCATGTGCTATAGTTATGGCAGCAAGAGTCACTTTTGGGTGAAATATTAAGTGTTTTGGTGGTTGAAGTGCATTTTGCACTAAAACTTAACTGATGTGCTCAGGTGTGTGTTTCAAAAGCACACTGTGTGAAGAGTTTTGAAGAAGTGGACATGGTATTGAGACAAGTGTGAAAACGATTGTAAAAAACTGTAAGCATGGAGGTATTTTTTTCCGATTGCTCACATTTTATGTGTTCATCAAGGCTATGACATAGTTTGCACCCATATGTGATATATGCATGTTGTTTTTTTATTTTGCAGTTATTTTATGTATTCACTCATGTGATGTCAGTATCCATCTGTTGCTTTCATATTTACTACCCATATTTAAGTGCGTATGTATTCACAACCTGTTCGTAACACTAAAACAACTAACTCCAGTAAAGCCTTGCAGTAGCTTTACGGTGCAGGAAGAACACTTTGGCTGACGGCTGTTGTCTATGCTCACTTCCTGCAGGGTTCCTGACAGAGAGCAGCTATGACTTCGCCAATTCCTGGGCCCTGCATGAAGCAGGCAAGCCCTGCAAACGCGTGTCTCCCCCCAGCAAGACCTGCAACGCATCCGGAGCCACTGCAGCAGTGAGTGTGCCAAACACACCGTGCCATTCCATACTGTACCGTATTAAACCATACCAAAGCATGCTGTGCTATACACCGCAATACTGTCCCATACATATGCCCTGCTGTACTTTGTGTGGTGTGACATGATGGTTTGATTCAGTATTGTACATGTTCTATGCTTTGGTGCAGTAGGATACAGTTTGGCATAGTGGTTTATAGTACAGCCTGGTTTGGTTCAGTATGGTACATGTCATATGCTTTGATACAGTATGGTAGATGCCACTAAACTGTACCAAAGCATGCTGTACTATTACATTACATTACATTACATTACTGGCATTTGGCAGACGCTCTTATCCAGAGCGACATACAGTTGATTAGACAGGAGACAATCCTCCCCTACTATACACCTATACACCACAATACCAACCAGTACCATACTACACCAATGCATATGTACCATACTGTGCCAAATCATAATGTATAGAGCCAGATTACACTATAGTGCAGTATATCAAACTTTATCTCACAGTACAAAATATAATTTCATGCCCAATCATGCCTCACAACGCCACACCACACTCAGCCATAGTATATCAAAATAAACTGCTCTATAGTAAATTGCACCGTACAGTTCTGTACAATAACAAACTGGCCCTGCTGCTCAGCTCCTCAGGGATCAGAAGGGTTTGTTTAATAAGCGGACTAATTACTTATTATGAGGTCTCTAATGAATCATATCTCTCTCTCTGCTCATCTCTCTCTCTCTCTCTCTCTCTCACTTTCTGTCTATCTCTCTCCCTCACCCCCCCCACCCCCCCTCCTTCCCCTTTCTCTATCTCTCGCTGGCTCTCTCTCTCCATCTCTCTCTCTCTCATTCTGTCTCTCTCCCTGTTCTCCCTGTCTCTCATCCCCCCTTCTCCACCTCTCCTCTGTCCCTCTCTCTCTCCATCGTCTCTCTCTCTCCCTCTTTCTTTCTGAACCTCTCTCTCTCCCTCTCTCTCTCTCACTCTCTCTCTCTCCCTCTCCCTCTCTCTCTCTCACTCTCTCTCTCTCCCTCTCTCTCTCTCTCTCTCCCTCTCTCTCTTTCTCTCTGTCCCTCTCCCTCTCCCTCTGTGCAGGATGTGATATCCAGTTGCGACGCCCTGCGGAGGGCTCCCTCCTTCCTGCGCTGCGCCCACGTGGTGGACCCCGAGGCCTTCGCCCTGCTCTGCGAGGAGGACGCCTGCCACTGCGCGGAGGACCAGGCCTGCCGGTGCCAGGCCTTCCTGGAGTACGCCCGCTCCTGCGCCGGGCACGGCCTGCCCCTCCACGGCTGGCAGAGCCACAGCCTGTGCTGTGAGTCCCGCCCCACCGTACTGCCGTCTGACTCCCGGAGATAACACCTGGGCTATTTTGCGGAATGATATAATAGGTGCACTTGCCATGCGTGATAAATGCGTTTTTGCATTTATCAACATTTACAGCTGTGCAGTGCAAGGATGTCTTTATACACTGCTTATACAAGTTGCTTTAGACAAATGTCAATGTGTCTCAGTGCGAGCGGGTAGAGTTGGGGATGGTGGAGAGGTGCAGAGTGGGGTTTTATAATGTGATGTTGTCCTCAGCTCCCAGCTGTCCGACAGGAATGCAGTACAGCGAGTGCACCAGCCCCTGTTCCAGCACCTGCCAGAGCCTGAACATCCACGAGGTCTGCAGGGAGGAGTGTGTGGATGGCTGCACCTGCCCAGGTGAGCGGAAACAGGCTGAGTGAGTGTGTGCATGTGTGCATGTGTGTGTGCTTGTGTGCGCATGTATGTGTGTGTGTGTGTGCATGTGTGTGCGTGTGTTTGTGTTTGGGGGGGTGGGTTGTGCTTGTGTGTGCGTGTGCATGTGTGTGTTTGGGGGGGGGGGGGTGTACGTGTTTGTGTGTGCATGTGTGTGTGCGTGTGCGTGCGTGGGTGTGTGAATGTGTGCATGTGTGTGTGTGTGTGTGCATGTGTGTGCGTGTGTTTGTGTTTGGGGGGGGTGGGTTGTGCGTGCGTGTGTGTTTGTGTGTGTGTGTGTGTGTATGTGTGTGTATGTGTGTGTGTGCATGTGCATGGGTGTGTGCATGTGTGCGTGTGTGTGCGTGCATGTGTGCATGTGTGTGTATGTGTGTGTGTATGCGTATTTGTATTGGGGAGGGGGGTGTGTGTATGAACTACACTCACTGCCCTGCTTCCCTGCATGTTTGATTGACAGCGGGGAAGATTCTGGAAGGGGACCGCTGTGTGGATGTTTCGCAGTGCTCCTGCATGCACACAGGTCGACGCTACCCTCCCGGGTCCAGCATCCCGCAGGACTGCAACACCTGGTGAGGAACAGTTCTCCTTCACACAGTCTGACACCACTACCTGCTCACTGACCTGAGAGACACACTGGACTTTTTTTTTCCTGGTTTTTATTTAAGATATTTAACATTATCTTCATTCTTCTGTACAGTGTGTGTCGACATGGCTCATGGGAGTGCACCAATGAAGGCTGTCCAGGTGAGTTCTGCGGTCCTATTCATCATATATTCACTCCCATACCTATCATATGGCCCAAGACCAAGCGATTATGCATTAAACTACCTTCATCTTCTTATTGATTTTAACACCTGCAGCTGATTGTATTGACTGTATCTACACATAATTAAAATACAGGGTACTTACTTATGGTACATATGGCCTTTGATAGTGATACAGCAACTGAAATTATTAAAGCTTGAAAAAGAAACCTTTGATACCAAGATACCTTTGATACCTTTGAAAGCAAGATAACATCTATTTTTTATTATCCTCTTCAGGTTCAATGCACTAGTCAAAGCAAGCTTGTATCTTGCTTTCTTTGTACATTGTGATTAATTTCAGCATTTAGTTGTGTAATTTAGGTAGGCTCTTCTGAAGCAGACATGCAGCAAACAAATTAGATGGCGGAGAAGGCATTGTCTGTCAAGTGATTGGCTATTAGGAATGTGACTTGAATTAAAAGCAGTAGAAATGCTGATCAGATGGATTAGCTCAAGTGGCATTGCCTGATGTGTCATCATGAGAAACACAAGCAGGAAGATTTCATCCTTTCAAGATTATTTTTCATATTTGGCAATTCAGGGTAATTCTATCCTTTTTGTGTTGCTTCCTTTTCCTTCTTTGGTTCATTTTTCTGCCTTTTTCTGTTTCCTCCTAAAGTGTTGTTGGAGTAATGTGATCACGTGCCTGTTGGCATGAATACCCCTGCTGTTTTTGCAGAGAACTAGCATTAATGCCGCTAATTTACCTCTCTGGCTTTTGCCAGAGTGAAGCGGTGCTCAGTCGCCACTATGATTGGATTTCTGAACCATTTCCTCTTGAAGTCTGAGTGGCCTGTTAGTGCCCAAATGCAACTGCTCCTCTCCGTCTGTCAACCCTGTCCTCTGAGTTCCACATGTCAGACACATCAATTAACCATGCAATCAGCCCCACGGTCACACGAACAATGAATATGCTGTCCTTCAGAAGCAGGTTTTGACACTTTATCTTAGGAGACCAAAAGTGTCCACACGATGACTGGTACATTCCAACTCCAATTCACTATTGCTGCATTTTATGAGTGAGCACTGTTTGAAGTTTTGCTTAGGTTAGGAGGCTAGCTTATCATGCGTGTGCATTGCTGGGATTTGAGGATATGAGTAACACAGTCTAGGAGGGTTTCTTGGAATGGATCGGGACGTGTTGTGGTGAAAAACTTCCCCAATCTTGGGAGTGGCTATTCTCTACCAGTCTTTGATGATGGCAAGTCCTTTTCTTCTACAAATTGTGTTGCCTTTCTAAATTTCCTGGCCTTTTTTCCTCTTATATGTCTGTAATGACAAGGGCAGGCGTTTCATCAAGATAGCGAGAGCAGTGTTGGAGAGGGAGGGAAATGATTGTGTTTCACAAGCAGAAGTAAAGATTTACACTGCGGGTAATGAAAGCTGGGTGCTGATTTGTGCTTCTTGTGGCGCGGAAATAGGTGAAATCTGAGCCGGGTTCAGAAGGCCACTGGAGCTGCTGTTGTTATGAAGGAAAGCCGTTATCACAGCTTGGTCTCTGTTGGAGGGACACTCCTCTGATTCACTCTGTATCTTTAGTAAGGATCAAAATATTGTTTGCGTTCCTATCACGGCATCAGCACAGAAAAATGTGGTGTGTGGTGAGCTCTCTTTATATGAATAACAAGCAAATCAGTGTTTTTTAAAGCTTTCTCACCGCCTGCTTTTCATTTTACATTCTTTCCTCACCAGGGGAGTGCTTTGTCACGGGCCAATCCCACTTCAAGACTTTCGACAACAAGTTTTTCACCTTCAGCGGAATCTGCCAGTATCTGTTTGCTCAGGACTGCCAGGACAACGTGTTTGCTGCAGCCATCGAGACAGTACAGGTACCTGTTCCTCATCAGGCTACACCGCCTGCACTGTCATCCTGTCCAAACACTCTCCCCGCTGCAGCGCATCAGTAAACCTCGCTCATAATTATACAGGGGCGGCCTGTAGCGTAGTGGGTAAGGTAAATGACTGGGACATGCAAGGTCGGTGGTTCTAATCCCAGTGTAGCCACAATAACATCCGCACAGCCGTTGGGCCCTTAACCCTGCATTGCTCCCGGGGAGGATTGTCTCCTGCTCAGTCTAATCAACTGTACGTCGCTCTGGATAAGAGCGTCTGCCAAATGCCAATAATGTAACGTAACGTAACGTATGGCGAAGCTCTCATGGTGCTCTGTCTCCACAGTGTGCTGACGACCAGGACGCGGTGTGTACCCGCTCAGCCACCCTGCGCTTCCACCAGATGGCCAACGTCACCGTGAAGCTGAAACACGGAGGCGCGGTGGCGGTGGACGGCCTGGACGTCCAGACCCCTCTGTCCCACGGTGCCGCATATAACACTCCTCCCGCTCATTCTCAAACATGATCCAAATCTGCCACCGACGAAACCTCCCTACAGTTTCACTTCTCTCTGGACAGATCACACGCTGCAGTTATTATCGTGTGTGACATCCGTGTAGCTCCCAAAATATCTAATATTCACTTTTTTATTATTGTGACTTTCTACCGTACTGCAAATAAGAAATACATAAAATAATTAACTATATTTTGAATATGCATGCTACGTACTTCAAATCAACCCTCGCTCTAACTCTGTGTGTCTGACAGGACTGCTTCATATAAAGAGGACAGTCATGTCCTCCTTGCGGCTGTCATACGGGGATGACTTCCAGCTGGACTGGGATGGACGGGGAAAGCTCCTGCTGAAGGTGAGTGTCAGAAATCTCTCCCTGACTGCACCACATGACTCCATGGACTAACACAGGACAAATCTCTCCCTGACTGCACCACATGACTCCATGGACTAACACAGGACAAATCTCTCCCTGACTGCACCGCATGACTCCATGGACTAACACAGGACAAATCTCTCCCTGACTGCACCGCATGACTCCATGGACTAACACAGGACAAATCTCTCCCTGACTGCACCGCATGACTCCATGGACTAACACAGGACAAATCTCTCCCTGACTGCACCGCATGACTCCATGGACTAACACAGGACAAATCTCTCCCTGACTGCACCGCATGACTCCATGGACTAACACAGGACAACTCTCTCCCTGACTGCACCGCATGACTCCATGAACTAACACAGGACAAATCTCTCCCTGACTGCACCACATGACTCCATGGACTAACACAGGACAAATCTCTCCCTGACTGCACCGCATGACTCCATGGACTAACACAGGACAAATCTCTCCCTGACTGCACCGCATGACTCCATGGACTAACACAGGACAAATCTCTCCCTGACTGCACCGCATTACTCCATGGACTAACACAGGACAAATCTCTCCCTGACTGCACCGCATGACTCCATCAACTAACACAGGAAAAATTGCCAATTATACGTGACCCACTCTATCATAATCAGTCGGAAGTCGTGACGGCCAATTTTACATAAATCAATGTTTATGTAAAAATGTTCCTTTTTGGCTGTTTTAGGCTTTCATCTTCATTTCATAGAACAATGTCTTGGCTTTCATAATCTGCATGTTTTGATGCCAAATTCAGAGAAAAAAATATTTTTCAAGCTTTAAAATGCAAGAAGAGGGGAAACGTAACCATTTAGTTATACTTGGATCATCTAAGTGAAAGTAACACTGGAGTTGTGCATTGTTTGGAAGCTAGCCAGCTTGTCTGTATGTCTTAATGTCAAGAATGAGTTCAGAGTAAAAATATTG
The DNA here is from genome assembly GCF_963514075.1 of Conger conger. Taxonomy (NCBI): domain Eukaryota; kingdom Metazoa; phylum Chordata; class Actinopteri; order Anguilliformes; family Congridae; genus Conger; species Conger conger. The sequence goes on from NC_083767.1 coordinate 53,452,481, forward strand.
TTTTGAAGGGTTTATACGTAAGATCACAACTTATTTGTTAGCCCGGTGTCGGTCTCCCAGCCTACTACTCTTTGAAGCCGTTTTTGTCAAAAACATGTTTTGCTGGTACTCAAAATGATGTTTTGGTGTCAATACAACTGATTTTCATAGAGCAGGTCACATATGCACTTGGCACAGGCACCAGGTGCTTATACGGTGAAGGTTTCCATTGGTAGTGGATGAGTTCATTGCTTATTGTGTCAATGAACAATGAGGCTCCACCCACTGTTACCCAAATAATGGAGGTGCTGCTGTCTGCCCCTCTGGCAGCTGGGGCCGGCATTCGCAGGCAAGACGTGCGGTCTGTGCGGGAACTACAACGGGAATCAGGGCGACGACTTCCTGACGGACGCAGGGCTGGTGGAGACGCAGGTGGAGGGCTTCGGGAACTCGTGGAAAATTAACGGAGAATGCAACAACGTGGTGAAGCAAGACACGGATCCCTGCAGCCTTAACCCCAAGAGAGGTAGTCATCCCACCTCCCTTTGTCTTCATACACATAAGCCCAAGGGCTGGAAAATGTGTGAACACTTGAATATGAAGAACCAGATGGCAAATGAGCTCATCTGTGTGTACAAGTCCATAGTGTCTATAGTTTCTCCATTATCCTATGTACAGTAACCTACTCATACAGCGACTTTGTGTTAGCTTTGTACTTTTCTCAGCAGGGCTGTTGAATGATTGTTTTCTATTTCAAAAAAAAAATCCTTCCTGACAGGCCAGACATTTTCACATCCTTTTTTTATAACTTTCTATTTATGACCTGTGAGGAAAGAAGAAAGGAGAAAGAGTTTGCGCTAGTCTACCTCTGTCAGATAGATATAAGTTAGTAAGCTGTATATTCTTTGGCCTGCAAATTTGACTTTTACTAGGTTGACAGAAAAGGACAGCACACCAATATTACCATTTGGGTTTACAGTTTTTTACAATCGTTTTCACACTTGTCTCAATACCATGTCCACTTTTTCAAAACTCTTCACACAGTGTGCTTTTGAAACACACACCTGAGCACATCAGTTAACCTTTGGTGCAAAATGCACTTCAACCACCAAAACACTTAATATTTCACCCAAAAGTGACTCTTGCTGCCATAACTATAGCATATGCTTTATCCCATAAGACTACTTTGTCACTCAATGTACAATGAACTACAAAACACAAACAACTTGGAGCATTGCTAAATACATATATTATGTGTTTCCCTTTCCTCTATTTTTGCATCCACAAATATTTCAAGCCAAGCAGCTAAAGAAACTTGATCTGTTGGTTTGCCTCTCACAATAGATATCATGACTGAGTGAGGTAAATTTACAGTAAACTGTAAATGAATGAATGTTTTACTATACTGGAAACCCAGAATAACAATTTTTACTGTGTAATGTAAAACAATATATGATAAAGAAACAAATCACAAAAGCAACAGTATTCTTCAGAGGGTTTACAGTATTTTGACGTTTGTTCTCACAGTGCAATATACTGTAATTCAGAAAAGAAAAATACAATACAATCAGTTACTCAAAATACATTGCAATCAATAACAAATACATACCAAAAAGCAATATTTTCACTATATACAGTAATTTGCACATATGTTGTCTGCCTATCAGTATCAGAAGTCTACTGCTGGCCTGGCCCATCCATCCTGTCCTCTGCATTTGGCCATAGATTTTCATCATCATCACTCCGAATGTTATCTCTTGCTATACACCGAGGAAAACATCTCTTTGCGTGCCTTATCCAGCCCTGGATGTGTTCCACTGTTATGTCCATACACCCAGCAGCCATTGCATCTAGAAGTGACATCTGTTCATGTGGGTGGTGGTCCTAAACCTTCACATATACCTTCATAAACTTCATATTGGAACCTAAGTTCTTGTCAAAGGGAACAGTGAACAACTGTTTCATCCTAGAAGTGCGGGAGAGCAGAAAAGTTTATTCAGTTTATTCCATTTTTTTGTTTGCAGCCTTGTTACCATCAATAAAAAAGTGATCATACTTGCATTGAAATGTCCATGTATATTGGGTAAATATAGATGTAGTTGTCACTGAAGAGATTTTTCCACTATTACTGCTGTATATGTACTGTTGAAACACCTGGCTGTCATTTCAGTGTGTTTGTGCCCCGTTACCACATATACAAAAGGGGCCTCCTTTGGATTGGCATTTGCATTCTTTAGCCTTGGTGGGGAAAATGGATGCAGCCAGAGGCAGAGGAAGAAGATGTCGCGGAAGAGCAAGAACAGTTGTGTCTGATGAAATCAGAGCCACAGTCATTGATCATGTGGTAAATCATGGTCTGTCCCAGAGGGAAGCAGGTTGAGGGTTCAACCAAACTTGCCTAGATCCACAGTGGCTTCAATAGTGAGGATGTTCAGGCAAACCAACAGGTACTATACAGTATTTGCAGCATTCTGACTGAAGGAGTTCAATTGATGTGTATATTACAGCAGTAATGTGATAGTCTCCAGAAAAAGCAGATGTATCAGTGCATATTTGTCTTTGACTCACTACAGGACCCAGCGGTCACACAGGGGGAAGGGGAAGAATGTTTACGCCTCAACAGGAGGATTCAATAGTTGGGATGGTCATTGTCAACAATTAGGCTAAGAGAAATATGCAACAACATAATCACAGACAACAACATATTTCCAAACACTGACAGTGTAAGCACTACAACCATTTCAAGAGTGCTACAGAAACATCAGATCAGGATGAAACAGTTCACTGTCCCCTTTGACAGGAACTCTGAGGGTGTCAAGGCATGCAAAGAGATGTTTTCCTCGGTGTATAACAAGAGATAACATTTGTTGTTATGACTGGTTGATGTGATGTTGATGAAAGTGATGTTGATGAAAATCTATGGCCAAATGCAGAGGACAGGATGGATGGGCCCGGCCAACAGTAGACTTCTGATACTGATAGGCAGACAATATATGTGCAAATTACTGTATATAGTGAAAATATTGCTTTTTTGGTATGTATTTGTTATTGATTGTAATGTATTTTGAGTAATTGATTGCATTGTATTTTTCTTTTCTGAATTACAGTATATTGCACTGTGAGAACAAATGTCAAAATACTGTAAACCCTCTGAAGAATACTGTTGCTTTTGTGATTTGTTTCTTTATCATATATTGTTTTACATTACACAGTAAAAATTTTTATTCTGGGTTTCCAATATAGTAAAACATTCATTCATTTACAGTTTACTGTAAATTTACCACACTCAGTCATGAAATCTATTGTGAGAGGCAAACCAACAGATCAAAAGTTTCTTTAGCTGCTTGGCTTGAAATATTTGTGGATGCAAAAATAGAGGAAAGGGAAACACATAATATATGTATTTAGCAATGCTCCAAGTTGTTTGTGTTTTGTAGTTCATTGTACATTGAGTGACAAAGCAGTCTTATGGGAGAAAGCATGTGCTATAGTTATGGCAGCAAGAGTCACTTTTGGGTGAAATATTAAGTGTTTTGGTGGTTGAAGTGCATTTTGCACCAAAGGTTAACTGATGTGCTCAGGTGTGTGTTTCAAAAGCACACCGAGTGAAGAGTTTTGAAAAAGTGGACATGGTATTAAGTGTGAAAACGATTGTAAAAAACTGTAATACATTTTTGGATATGTTTTGACTTTAGGACTTCCTCAGTGTGTCCATAGCCAAACTATTTCTCAGACACAGCTTATCACCTCTACCCTCCCCCCCTCCTTCCCTCCCTCCCTCACCCTCCTCCCGCAGTGCGTTTCGCGGAGGAGTCGTGCTCGGTGGTGTTCTCTGTGCAGTTCGAGCCGTGTCACAGCGAGGTGAACCCCGCGCCCTTCCTGAAGAACTGCCGCTACGACGTGTGCTCGTGCGCCGACGGACAGGAGTGTCTTTGCTCCGCCATCGCCAGCTACGCCTCCGCCTGCGCCAGCAAGGGAGTGCTGGTCAACTGGAGAAACCCCAAGTTCTGCGGTAACTGCTCACTGGCCGCGCTGAACCCACAGCTACTCCGGCAGTCCTTTAGGCCTGGATTTTAGTCATCGCTTGTCCTGAACATTGACTAACATCTCTATGCAAATATTAACTATTTTATACAGTTTGGTGCGATATATCACCTAACTTTCCCCAAGTGTTTGTGAATATAAATAGTTTCTCTTGGATTCATTTGCAAGTGAATGTTATGGACAGATGGGCTACTGGGTGACTCATCGTGTTCTGGTGCATGGGTGGGTCTCTGAGCAATAAGCTCTGATGAATGCAACTGAGCATTCCAAATTTGAAGAAAATGGGGGAAAGGACTTATCTAACAAGACTTAACTTGTTTGGCGTCAGTTCCTACATATAGAAACTTCCTTTTGGCTCTGGTAGCCATCTCTAATAAAATTAATAAATAGTAATACCATTCACCATTCAATAGCCTTCCTTCTAATAATTCAACTAATAATGCCCTGCATATTTAATTACAAATTCAAACAATAGATATTTGGCTCCAACATATAAACATAATTAGTTTGAGCTTGAAATGAATGCAGCAGTGAATAAGGGTCCCACTGCCTAACCTGAAATTCTGACAATAAGGATGAATTGATATTGAGCTTCGTTAGCTTAGGCTAACGGTGGTGTGTGTGTTACAGAGCTGAGCTGCCCAGCCGGCCAGCTGTATGAGCAGTGTGGCAGCCCCTGCAACCAGAGCTGCCGTTCCCTCTCCTTCCCCGAGACCAACTGCAGAGACATCTGCCTAGAGGGCTGCTACTGCCCTCCGGGACTCTTCCTTGCCGGGGAATCTGGGGAGTGCGTTCCCCAGGCCGAGTGCCCCTGCTACCACGACGGGGAGGTCTACTATCCCAACGACGTCTTCTCCGACTACCAGACCATATGGTGAGCGGCAGCCGGCCGGCCGAACGCGTGGCGGTGAGCGGCGGACCTACGGCCAGCGTGCCTGTGCGCTGACGCCCGTGTGCTCTGTCCGTCTCTCCCGCAGCTACTGTGAGAACGGCGCCATGCGCTGCAGCTCCAACGAGATGCCGGCGGCCATGTTGTCTGACCTCTTCGCCGAAGACCTGCCGGCTTCACGAGGTACAGTATTGTACGCCGACCCCCCCCCCCCCCCCCCCCCAGTGCAGAACTCAGACATGCAGGTCTGCATCCCACTGATTACAGTCTATAACAGTGCCAACCTCCACAGAAAACCAACACAGCTATATTTATTTGTACTGATATTTACTTTATAGTCCTCTATATCAGTGTTAAGGTAACCAATCTGAATCAAGGTAAACATGTAGTTTGTATGAATAAAGTACAGTCTCTGTTTCACTCAGTATGTAGCTCTCTGCATGTATATCTGTCTCAGGGTGTGGATGTATTGGTATATGTGTTGTCCCCCCGGGTTCCCCTCCAGCTCGCCGTTCCGTCAGATGCCCGCCCCCCACGCAGAAGCTGATGTGCAGCAGCTCCAGGGATGTGGGCATCGAGTGCAGCAAGACCTGCCAGAACTACGACCTGGAGTGTGTGAGCCAGGGCTGTGTTAGTGGCTGCAGCTGCCCCACTGGGATGGTACTGACTTTCACTTTAAAAGGGTCTAACTCCTTCCCCCTGCACTATATCTGTTTGGTTTGAACGAGTTCTAGCGTAGTGGTTAAGGTAAATGACTGGGACCCGCAAGGTCGGTGGTTCTAATCCCGGTGTAGCCACAATAAGATCTGCACTGTCATTGGGCCCTTGAGCAAGGCCCTTAACCCTGCAGTGCTCCAGGGGAGGATTGTCTCCTGCTTAGTCTAATCAACTGTACGTCGCTCTGGATAAATGCCAATAATGTAATGTAATGTAATTATAAAACATAGATGTTTTTTTTTTTTTAAACCTCTCTTTCTTTGATATGGTCCTTTCTGGGGGTCTTATCTCTTTGTGATCTTGTGTTCTAACATGAGAAATGTCGTCAAGGTTGAACGTAATGCCTGGATAGAAGATTCATTTAAGGATGTTTGTGTTGGCAGGTCCGTCACAGGAGACAATGCATTAACCCTGTTCAGTGTCCCTGTTATCACAACAATAAGCCGTATGCTCCCGGGCAGACTGTCACCATGGACTGTAATACATGGTAAGCATTACACCCAAAGGGCTCTCTGCGATCATAATCAAGAGCCAAGTGTCTGATACTCAAGTGCCAGAAGACAAGTTTGATGTTACAAGTTTTGGGAAAACGAGCTTGGCTGGACTTTTGCGTGCTGCTTTTAGTCTCCATTTCAAGGATAGAAAACCAGTCAGATTGTAGTTCTTCTACTTTTCATTCTAACTGGTTTCTGTATTTAACTCGGGTCTGACAGAGTTGCTGTAAACTGTTCTCTATTGCTCTTGTTTGCTTCCTGAGTGAAATGTCTGGCTGAAAAACTGGCATACGGTTCAGTGGATCACCTCAGGCTACAGCACATGCTAGTCTGCACTCTAACAAATTGATAGTCGATGTTGCAGCCGTGTGACCTGCCTCCAAATGAGTTTGGGCATTGCAAACTGGGAGAGAAAGTAAAAACCGTTATAAAAACGTATATGGATTTCTGACTGCTTGGCAGTGTGTGTCGAAGCCGCAAGTGGCAGTGCAGCAAGAGAGTGTGTGATGGGTCCTGCAAGACCATCGGGGATTCACACTACATCACCTTCGATGGCCTCAAATACTCCTTCCCTGGCCTCTGTCAGTATGTCCTGGTGCAGGTGAGTTATCCCTATCCGTTTTCGAGTTTGAATTTTAACAACTCCCTTCGTTTAACTGCTGTCAGGGCCTGACATAGAAACCCAACCATGCAAAAATGTACAAATCTGAAAAAAAAAGACTAATCAAAAAAGTTTTATATAAACAAAGGAAAAAAAAAACACTATCAGGAGTCCCCAAAGGCATCAGCAAATATATGTTTTTTACGAATAGTACCATCTGCTCTCATGCCTTTATGTCTTTATGTAAGCTGTACCGACTTCCATCTGCTCTCTTTCTCACTCTATCTCCCTCATTCTTCCCCTCTCAATTCAATTCAAATGGAGATTTATTGGCATGCTTGAGCAACAATTATATTCATAAAAACATTCATAAAAATAAATAACAACAATTACATATTGAAGGTTGATAGGAGGAAAACAATTGTATAATCATGTGCATACATATACAGTATATACCTAAGAGCACACATATCAAACATTAAATATGCTCTATCTCTCTGTCTCTCTCTCTCAGGATTATTGCAATGGTGACAAAGGGACATTTCGGGTGTTGGTGGAGAACACAGCATGTGGGCTGGTGGGTCACAGGTGTGCTAAGAGTGTGACTGTGCTGTACCAGGGAGGACTTATTGTCATGGAGCAGGGAGAGGTGGGGCCCACCACATTCACACATTGTTTTCGGTTAACGCGGGGCTGTGTGCTTCCTGTTTCCTGTGTTCCCCTCATGCTGAGACGCAGTGTGACTGTGCGCGCTGTGTGCCCTGTGTGTGTGTCTCTGCAGGTGAAGATGAAGAAGCCCGTACTTCAGGAGACGGAGGTGGAGATCGTGCGTTCGGGCCTCTACTACATTCTGCTGCTGGGCCAGGACATTGTCCTCACCTGGGACAAGGGGACACGGCTTGTAGTGCAGATCAAGGGCCGCTACAGGGTACTCATGCACACACACACACATGCATACACACACACATACTCATGCACACACACATGCATACACACATACACACATACTCATGCGCACATACACATATACACACATGCATACACACACATACTCATGCACACATACAAACACACACATGCATACACACATACTCATGCACACACACACACACACACACACACATAGACACACATACTCATGCATACACACACATACACACAGATGCATACACACACATACGCATGCACATATACATATACACACACATGCACACAAACATACACACATACTCATGCACACACGCAAATGCACACACACACATACACACATGCATACACACACACTCATGCACACACACATATACACACACACATACTCATGCACACACACACACTCATGCACATACACATATACACACATACACACACACATACTCATGCACATACACATACTCATGCACACACACATACACACATGCATACACACACACACTCATGCACATACACATATACACACATACACACACACATACTCATGCACACACACATGCACACACACACACACACACACACACACGAATATCCACGTCCACACTTACACACACAAGTACACAAGCAACATGACACATGCACATGCAATGCAATATTGATGTGCTTTCCCATATACAGTGCAGACTTCATATTCAAAACTCACATAAGTAGCTACATGCACACTTCACTTACATAAGCTCAGACAATTGCACACATGCCATTCCCATGTTCTATGCTATGTGTGTCCCTGCAGGAGAAGGTCTGTGGTCTGTGTGGGAACTTTGATGGAATTCAGAACAATGACCTTCTGAGCAGCAACAACCAGCTGGAGGTGGACTCTGCAGATTTTGGGAACTCCTGGAAGGTGAACCCAAGCTGTGCAGATGCAGTGCAGGTGAGGTGCCTGTCTTTGATGGTGCAGGAAGCTCCGGGTAACTTACATCAAGACAAGACATCAAGATTGATTCACAGCGTAGGACAAATGGGGTTTAAGAATATTGAATTTAATTTGCAGTTTTAAACACAGCCATCACTATCTGCTTTCAAAATCAATATATTGTATTCCTGAGACCAACACTCATCTCCACTGTGTGGAGAAGAGTGGCTGCTAAGGGATTGTGATGTAATGTTTTAGAGTAAGATTTTCTAAGGGAATTATTCAGAGAGCATCCCTCCTCGTTTTGTGTTTTATCCCTTTATGGACTAAAACCCCCAAAAACATTGCCCAGGTGCCCTCCCAGTGCAGCGACAACACCTTGAAGCTGGTGACAGTGGAGCAGTCCTGTCGCATTCTCACCAGCGCCATCTTCAGGGAGTGCAACAGCGTGGTAAGAGAAACCCAATAAATCATCTGCCAAGTCATCTGTGACCCGTCTCTGTGATGGGATGCCAAAGTCATGAAGTAATCGGTAGGAATATACGGATTTGACTCCCGTCCGTTGACAGGTGAACCCAGAACCCTACTGGGAGATCTGTACCTATGACACCTGCTCCTGCCCATCTGTGGGAGACTGTGTCTGCTTCTGCGAAGCCATCGCCGCCTACGCCCACGAATGTGCCCAGAGGGGCGTAGTGGTGCACTGGAGATCCAACGACCTGTGCCGTGAGTCTATCGACCCTTTCTATTACCGCTCAATGCCCACAATTCACGCTATACTAAAACTCAACAGCCTGTGTCATCATCCTCTAGAGATCTTTCTGTGTACATAATAAGGTGATGTGTGTTTATATGCTTTAGAAAGCCTCCCATGTACCGCAAACTGGTACATAATAAGCTACAGGCACTGTGTAACCTTCTGCTTTTATTAGACTGACACTTAACTGGTCTGAAATAACAACATTTTGTTTTTTTCTACTGAAATCCTGTTCAAGGACACGACTGAAGACTTAAGCTCTGATCGATTTTTCCTCTCTTTTTATAATGCACACCAGTGTAGTCGTGCCCACCTAGGTCCTTAAGTGCCTGGACCTTAAACGTGGATAATTCGCGACCAGTGCACAGTGCATGTAGCTCCAACATTGTTATAGATGGTATTTATACTGCATGGTATGTGACCGTGAGGAGCTGTGAAGAGGAGGAAGTCAAAGAGCACGCGTTCCCCCGTGTGAATGCGCGTTGTGGTCTGCAGCGCTGAGCTGCCAGGACATGAATAAGGCCGAGCCGGAGTTCGAGTGTGAGTGGAGATACAACGCCTGCGCCAGCGCCTGTCCAATCACCTGCCAGCACCCGGAGCCCCTGCAGTGCTCACAGGAGTGTGTGGAGGGGTGCCATGCCTACTGCCCGGCAGGTCTGTCCCCAATAAACACCTCCCTTTTTCAAGGTCCTTTTCGCATAAGTACCGTACTGTACAGTGTAACTGATGCTCCAAAGGAGTTCCTTTATGGAGAGATGATGTACTTCTTATTTAATATAATCGAGTAATCGAATAAATTTTATGCTTGACACTGCTGATTCCAATATCTTGGAATAGAATATCTTTGTGTATGACTATGTGCCCCCCCCCCCCCCCCCATCCTCTCCCTCCTACCCCTGTCCCACAGGGAAGGTTCTGGATGAAGTGGCCATGCAGTGTGTAAACCCAGAACAGTGTCAGGTGTGTGAGCACAAAGGCCAGCGCATTTCTCACGGAAAGAAAATCATCCTCAACCACAATGTCCCAGAGCTCTGCCAGATCTGGTGAGGGAGTGGGGGAAGGGGTCTTTTTTTTACCTAGTATGAGAGAGTTAAAATATTAATGATGTTAAAAACATCAAGCATGCCTTACTGGTGCAACAGTGCAGTAGAGCAATGCATTTTTTCAGTTGGTAGGATTGTCCCTGTCTGATTGTTCAAGAGTGACTCCTCTGTTCAATAACGCAATAATGGGACAGACATTCAAATTATTACTGGCCATTCCAAGCAGAAAGAAATGAAAAAAGAAAGGGGAAATCATTTTGACTCGGGTAATAACGGCTTCTTTCCCCTCCAGTCACTGCGAGGACAACAAACTGACTTGCGAGAAGTGTCCCACTGAAGTCAGCACCACCCTGGCCCCCACCACTTACTTCACCACCCCCACCGTGATGCCCTTCTCCACCCCGGTGCCGGCGGACGCCTGCGACCGCGCCATGGACCTGGCGTTCCTGGTGGACGGTTCCTCGGCACTGACCGAGGACGACTTTGAAAAGGTGAAGCAGTTCATCCTGGGCGTGGTGCAGCGCTTCCGCATGGGCTCCGCCCACACCCGGGCCACCATGCTGCTCTACCACTCCGGGGTGAAGAGCTACGAGATGCAGGTGCAGAAGTGGATCTTCAAGCGGATGGTGCGGGAGATGAAGTACAGCGGGGGCGACCTGGCCTTCATGGACGAGGCCATCAAGTACCTGTCCGTCTTCATCTACGACAAGGACAAGAGAGTGCATGCGGGTCGGGTGGCCATCATCCTCACCGCCAGCGCCAACCCAAGGTCCATGAAGATGACCCAGCGCCTGCTGAAGAAGAAGGACATCACCACCATCACCATCGCCCTGGGACCCGACGCCAGCATAGCCCAGATCAGCGAAATCACCAAGGCCAACCCCAACAGCCGGGAGTACATCCTCAGCAGCGTTGAGGAGCTAGACGACCGGGCGGTGGAGGTCATCGATTACCTGTGCACCCTGGGCCTGGAGCCTGAGGTCCCCGCGCCTAAACCCGTTCCCACCACACGAGCGACCACCACACCCAGGCCAAGCGTGCACGTCACCCCCACGCAGCAGATCCTGAGACCCCCCGTCCCCACCACTGCCGGCCCCCTCTCTCCCACCACTTCCTCCCCATGGGCCATCAAAGAGGTCACCTTCATCGTGGAGGGCTCAAACAAAGTTGGGGAGGTGGACTTCAACAAGACCAGGAAGTTCCTGGAGGAAGCGGTGTCGGAGCTGATGGTGACCGAGGAGCACATCCGCATCACCATCATCCAATACTCCTACACCGTAACGTTGGAGTTCACCCAGAGGGAGGCCCTGCAGCGGAACGTGCTGCTGGAGAAGATCCGTCAAATCCGCTGGCGGGGAGGCCAGGCCACCAACACGGGCCAGGCTGTGCGCACCGTGTCGCAGACCCGTTCCACCGATATCCAGAACCCCCAGGGTCAGAAGCCCCAGCTGGTGTTCATGGTGACCAGCAACCCGCCCACGGACACAGTCCAGAGGCCGGCCGAGTCCACCAACACCATCATCTACCCCATCGGGGTGGGCCAAAAAATCAAGGAAGTGGACCTGGAGCCCCTCAGCTTCCCGGAGAGGCCCATCATTGTGGACAGCTACGATGATCTACGCTCTGTAATTAAACGGGTGGTTAACATCACCAGGTTCACCACCTCCAGTGTCAGACCCCTGAGCCCAACTCTACCTCCTTTGCTACCCCCCATGACTACACTGCCCCCTTCAGGTAATTTCTGGAGAAAGTCAAACAAAATCTGAGTGATATATTGTTTTTCTTCCTCTGTATAGAAATCTTTACAAGAAGCACTGAGGCAACTTCTATTCTCTGCCACTTGACTGAACACTTTAAGTACTGTTAGCTGTACCTCATTTTCATCAAAATATCATTTTTCTGAATCACTTTCACACTTCTGGATGACTCTTCTGATTTGTAGTTCATAATGCTTCACACAAACTTAAATAAAATGTTTAATTTAGTAGGCAGAGGCAAATGGAAAAACGGACCATCCTTAATAACATGAAATTATTAAAATATCATGCAATAATGGCACGCCTTCTCTCACAAACAGTTCCCTGCGAGAAGCCTATGGATGTTATTTTCCTGCTGAAGGAGAGCTCTGGGCTAGGACCGAGCCAGTTTGAAGACATGAAGGCCTTTGTCAAAGCGTTCATCAACAGCGCGGACATTGGTATGTGGGCAGCTGTGACACAACAATGGGAACGATTGTCAGTGTGCAGCTGTGTACCCTGCACCGGCTTCACATGCCACACAGTAAATAAATGTGCTGCTTGTGTCGTCCTCCACCAGGTTCAAAGGGCATTCAGGTGTCGGTTATCCAGTACGGGGAGAGGAACACAGTAGATGTTTCCTGGAGGGAAGAACAGAAGAGGGAGAACCTTGTCAGCCTTGTGGACTCCATTAAAAAGAGGTGGACGACATCTTCCACCCTGGGTAAAAGCTCACACCTGACCTCAGACCGTACCCATCATACTGTGCGTAAAACTGCACCTGTATACATACGTCGCTGCACCCACCACACTGGGAGATGAATGGGACCTGTAAAACGAAATGCGTAGCATGCTGTAAACCTGTAGTCCCATACTATAGCAGCATGTATCTGACACTATGTGTGTGTTTGTTTTGCCCAGGTTCTGCACTGCGGTTTGCTGTGCAGACTACCATCTCTTCAGTCAGTGGGGGGCGTCCAGGCGTGGCTAAGGTCATTGTGATGCTGGTGACAGACAGGTCCACAGACTCAGTGGAAGAGGCAGTCAAGGAAGCTGTGACTGCTGGTTTGTATGATGATATAACAGTCTAGTGACCATGATAATCCATATGAATGCAATGTATTCACAGTGTATGTGTTGTCGAAAAGGCTACAGGCTGTCCAACTTTGCATTTGTTATATTTATTTTGCCTGAAAATAAAATGAAGTAATGTTTTGCATAACATATACTGAAAAATTAATCCCCACGGTACCCACGGTACCTCTTACCTTTGATTGTCTGGTTACCCGTGGTGCATTGTGCTTTCCCGCCTGCAGGCGTGTCAGTCTTCCCCATTGGCATTGGCTCCCGTTATGATGCAGCCCAGCTGAATGTACTGGCTGGACATGGGATGCAGGCCAACGTCATTCACATGAATATCATAGAGGACCTGCTGGCCATGATGACTCTGGGGCACTCCTTCATCGACAAACTTTGCAGGGGTGAGAGACAGTACAATGTTCACAAACGGGGGACCAGTCTGGGGGATTTCATATATATATATATATATATATATATATATATATATATATAGGGGGAGTTTCAGAGTTTTGACTAAATGTGTGTGGGAGTCAGGTGAAGATGTGGGCAAAGTGGGAATGTTTTGGGTAAAGCAGGCAAGACTGTTCATATGCAAATGATTACCTCAGCAATGGTGCAGAACAATATTCATAGAAGATGAATACATTACATGCCTTTGTTTCTGTTTGATCTAGCCGCTCTCCCTGGAGTGTGTGTGGACGACGACGGAAATCAGAGGAAGGTTGGTTTAAAGCCAGCGTAGATGTATCAACTTATGGGTTGGCAATCCTGATATTTATAGGCTGTAGCATTTGCTAATTAACGTTACGTCATTAACAGAAGCTGTGCATATATTTAATTCACCTCACCAGGTTTCTTGGCCTAAACTGGTTGCTGATTTTAAGGAGAAAACAAGAGCTAGCAGACTGTGGCTCTGTAGATCCAGGATTGACTAACCTTGTATAAACTGTAGACCAGGGATCAGCAACTCGGTGTGAGAACTGCTGGTTTTCCACCCTTCCTTTGCCTGGGAGTCAGGTGTGAAGGCAATCTGGCAAATCAGTACAACAGATCAGTTAATGGACTGGGAGAAAAGAAAACCAGGGCTGGATTTGGATTTGAGGGTGGGATGTGATTATCTCTTCTCTAGACCGTACAAGTGTTTTATTAGGAACAATTTTACTTTATTACATTGACTTATTCATGCGATTATCTAATCAGCCAATTATGAGGCAGCAGCTAAATAAATCATGTACATATGGGTCAGGAGCTTCAGTTAATGCTCACATCAACCATCAGAATGGGGGAAAAAATTTGATCTAAGTGACCTTGACTGTGGAATGATTGTTGGTGCTTTGAGTATCTCAGAAACTGCTGGTCTCACTGATTTCACACACACACACTAGTCTCTAGAGTTTGCAAAGAAAAAAACAAAAAAAGAACGGTGCAATAAAGTGCTGGGTGAGTGTATGGTGTGGGGACACAGCCTGAACTTGGGCCGGGGCAGTAACGCAGGCGTGTGCCTCTCCTTGTGCCCCAGCCTGGGGAGACCTGGGTCCTGTCAGACCAGTGCCACAGCCTGCTGTGTCACCCCAACGGGGCGATGACCATACAGAGCCACCGGGTCAACTGTGAGCACATGGAGCGTCCCGCCTGCAAGAACAACCTGCGCAGCGTCAAGGTGCCCGAGCCCTGTGGCTGCCGCTGGGCCTGTCCCTGTGAGTACATTCAAATCCCATTCAAATGCGCTGCATCGCCATGACACCGGCAGAGACATCATTTACATACAACGCAAATGCTGTTGGCATTGCTGCAAGCTTTGGTGGTATGATTTTCTCTCTGCATAAAGCTATTTTTGCCTTGGTTGTGTGAATAATGTGGAAAGGCCAAACTCCCCTGTTTCCCTATGACCCACATGTTGGTGAATACGTAGCAGTGGCTCTTCCTCATGATTTCTCCTCACGCAGGTATGTGCATGGGCAGCTCAACCAATCACATCGTGGGGTTCGACGGGCTGACGCTGAAGCTGGACGGGTTCTGCACGTACAGCCTCCTGCGGGCGGAGGGGGCCGGGGGCGTGGAGGTGTTTCTCCACAACGGGCCCTGCGAGAGCTCCCCCACTCAGATCTGCATGAAGGCCATGGAGGTGAAGGTCGGGGAGGTGTCGGTGATGCTGAAGGACGACATGACGGTAGGCCTCTTTTCTCTGTTCAAGATGGAAGACTTCACTGTGTCCTACATGAGCGTGCCCAATGCTGAGGACGTGCTTCTGTTGCCGTCCGGTCCAGGTGACCATCGATGGGATTAAGAACTCGGCTCCTTTCAGGACCCGTGGGGTAGAGGTGACCCAGTACGGGGCTGTGATGCACCAGCTGAAGGTGGAGGAGCTGGGCTACCTCGTGGCCTTCACTCCTCAGAGCAACGAGTTCACCATCCAACTGAGCCCCACCATGGTCAACAACAAGACCTCTGGACTCTGCGGTACATCTTCGCAGGACCAAGACACTCATTTATTCTACATGACCTTTATGTATTGTGCCATGTGGACTTGACCTGCAGATATGCAAATATGACCTTATTAACCTATTCTGAATGCACTTCTGCTCTTCATTTTGTCAGCGACTTCGGATAAAAGCATTTGCTAAAATATTGTGATGTCATGTAAAGTAGCATTCATCCTGTGCCCGTAGACCGGGGCTGTCATGAATAGACACAAACTTCCAGTTTTGCAGACTGATTAAGCCTAGCCCTCGACCAAATTCAATTTTGAATGGAGATTCTCCATACAAAACTCTATTCAGTCCAGGACTAAGCTTAATTTGTGTATGTGAAACTGGCCCAAAATGTCCAATTAACGTACGAAACGATAATGTCTCCTGGTCCTGCCGTAGGTTACTGTGACCAGGACGAGCTGAATGACCTGGTCCTGCCGAGTGGCTCGGTGACCATGGACAGTGACACCTTCATCCAGGCGTGGTCCCTGCCCGCGCCGGACGGCACCCTGTGCAAGCCCAGGATTTCGGCGGTGTGTGAAAACCCCGTCACCGACTGGTGCCAGATCCTCCACTCGCCCGTCTTCGCCCCCTGCCACGCGGCCGTGCCCCCGGACGCGTTCTTCACCCTGTGCCGCCAGAACGGCTGCAAGATGGGGGAGGTCTGCGACCTGGTGTCCTCCTACAGCCGCCTGTGCCGACTACAGGGGGTCTGCGTCAACTGGAGGAGCGAAGACTTCTGCCGTAAGTGCTGAGAGCACAGCTGAGCGAGTGCTTTGTCCCAGTAACACCCACTGAAGAACTTACTGATGATGCTGTTGATTCTTCCTCTTCTTATTCTTCTTCTTAGTATTATTATTATTATTATAGAAGTGAGCTTATACCAGTGAACAGGGCATGCCAATGCTTGAGTATAGTTTTCTGTATTTCCCTTTCTGTTGATATGTTTACATTATAGGACAGTTGTGCAGCAGTGTCTGTGTGTTAATAATGCAGCGTAATGCAGAAATGTTTGTGTGTCGGTGTATATCACAAGTATGTATATCAGTGTTTTATGTTGCAGTGTATTTGTGGACATGTTTATGTATGAATGTATATCAGTAGTATTTATACTTATAGTGTTGTTGAATATTCAGAAATGTGTAGCAATGTTTGTGTGTCGGTGTATATCACAAGTATGTATATCAGTGTTTTATGTTGCAGTGTATTTGTATCAATGTATATCAGTCGCATTTATACTAATAGTGTTGTTGAATATTCAAAAATGTGTAGTAATGTGTGGAAACGTCTGTGTCTCCCCCTCGCAGCCATGCCGTGCCCCAGCTCCATGGTGTTCGATAGCTGCCGCACGGGCTGCGTGGAGGAATGCGGCAGGAGCGGCCGCCGCAGATTTTCCCCCGGCGATGATGTCACCCCCGGCGACGGCGCGCCCGGCGACGGCCCCCGGTGCATGGACACGCCCACGGAGGGCTGCTTCTGCCCCCCCGGGAGCGTGCTGCACGGGGGCGTCTGCGTGAGCCCGGACGCCTGCTCCCAGTGCCTGGATCAGCAAGGCAGGGCCTTCCAGGTGCGTGAGACGTGAAGTACTGCTACTGACCTGGGAACAGCGGGCTGAGCGGCACTTCGTATGAGAGAGAAAATGGCTACGATTCATCACACGTTTAAGCGTTTAACGCGTTTAAAGAAGCCCCGTACCCTGTGAGATATAAATAGAGCTGGATAATGAAGGGAACAGAAATCAGGGGTTTTTTAGCAGTCTGGCTCCATCTTATGGATAGTACTGGTATTACAGGTACAGAGAGGATTTACTCAAGATGTTGTGGCAACACTAAAACACGTTTTTTTATCATTTGACTTCATTTAAACTTTTCTCACTCATTCACTAAAAATATAGATTTTTCAGGTCACCGCTCACAGCAGTTGGCTCATCCTGGCTCTGCCTCTCCTTCTCTTAATTCTCTAAAATGCATGCTGCAGCAGTCCCTCCTGCCCGCAGACCGCAGGTGCCCAGTTGGCCAGAGGAGTCGGGTCAGTGCAGTTGGGAATGCAGTGCTTTCTGACTGAAATTCTCCCTCAGTGATTGACTCTGCTCTGCTGTATTATCTGCCCCTCCATGGAGCTGTCAGGCAGCATTAGCCATCGTGCTGGCCACATTCAGGCACCTCACTGCTTTCAGTGCTGTAACAGCAAGCACCACTTATGACCCATTTTTCCCTCTAGGAATCAGTGACAGGAATATTTGAGTAAAACTGGTGGTAGGGGCAGTAGCATTAGCGGCATTGTTTGTAATGTTGCTTTGTCTGTTTCCCTTCTGTTTAGTACCTGGAGACATGGGTGCCACAGGACATGCCCTGTCAGATCTGCATGTGTCTAGACAACCAGCACATCAACTGCACTGCCCGGCCCTGTACCGACAACAAGGGTAAGGACTTGCCTCTTACTTACGTACGATGTGCAATGAGCAAAGCTGGGAGAATCAGTGTTCAGTGTCAGTGTTCTCAGTGTTTAGGACATTGATCCTGAAATCTGACATTGACCTGATATCTGATATTGAACACAGTGAAATTAATTTCTCTGATGCGGGGCGCTGTTTTGGTGCAGTGCTCCTCACTGTTTTGGCTCATTTCTGTCCACAGTCCCTAAGTGTGGCCCCTGTGAGGTCCTGAGGGAGAGGAGGGAGTCCCTGTGCTGTCCTGAGTATGAGTGCGGTACGTCCCCAGAGTCAAACCCACTGGCCTCAGATCAGTATTTCAATAGCCTCTTCTTACTGTGTACCTTGATGAATTCACTTTTTATTTCCGCATTGAAGAAGTGAAATCCTTTAAACAAAAATAGCTTCCATACTGTGTGTCTGCTATTCTCTGGGTTTCCTGGGTTTCCTGGGTTTCCTGGGTTTCCTGGGTTTCCTGGGTTCCTCTGTTCAGTGTGGTATGATTTCACATCAGTCACTAAGCCCAAATGAAGTCAAGTCAAATCAAGTTTATTTGTATAGCACATATTTGCCTCCTGCTTGGAGTTGAAATTGTACTTACCTCTAGGGTCTTTCAGCGAACTTATCCCTGGTTATGGGTATGCACTTTGTTGTACGTCGCTCTGGATAAGAGCGTCTGCCAAATGCCAATAATGTAATGTAATGTAATATTCATACAACCGAATGCAATTCAAAGTGCATGCCATGTATAACTTTCTTACCAATGGGTGAAGTGATATATCATTTGAACCTGTGCCCTGCAGTGTGTGACCTGGTGACCTGTGACCTCCCTAACATCCCTCACTGTGAGGACGGGCTCTCGGTTGTCCTGAGCAACCCGGGACAGTGCCGGCCCGTCCATGAATGCGGTGAGCCTGGTGTCCTGAAAACAGCTAGACCACAACTGTCTGTGTGTATATTCCCCAGCTAACATTCAAGTCTGTTCAATTAAACTGATTTTTATTGTCTACCAATCTGGAGCCACGTTAAAAATCGACACTATAACGGGGATCATAAAATCCGACCTTCGAATCAAAATCCAGTCCTTCCTCCCCTGTAATTAACTGAACAATTAGAGCTACTGATGGCCAGACTGTCTTCACACCTGACTTCCAGTTAAAGGGAGGGTGGAAAACCGGCAGTTCTCAGCCCTCAACAACTGTGATTTGACTAGGATATATGAGATGGAACCACAGACGTGGCAAACACAGAGGATTTCCACAGGATTTGAAACTGGCTGAAGCCCTTGTGTATGAATGCACTGTATTACGGCGTGTGTTCTGCCATTGTGCTCCTCTCTCTCCGTACAGTATGTCCTGGTCCTGACTCGCCTCTCTCTGTGTCCCTGTTCTCACTCCCGCCCCCCACCCCTCCCCTCAGTCTGTAAGAGGGAGTCCTGCCTCCTGCTGGCCCCGCCCGCCTGCCCCCCTCACCGCCGGCTGACTGTGAAAAAGACGCAGTGCTGTGGAGCTCACGAATGTGTCTGCGATTGCCAGAACTCCACCCGCACCTGCCCGCCCGGGTACATCACCTCCTCCGTCACCAACGACTGCAACTGCACAGAGGTCACCTGCGTCCCGGACAAGGTTGGAGGCATGGCTGTCACGCACATCGCCTTATATAGCACATACACTTCGGTTTTACTAAGGCCTTTAGGACATTCGAAAAGAATAACATGACCAATGATTGGTTGTTGTATTTCTTTTGAGCTGATTATTGGTTGTCTTATTAGTTTAGCATGTGCTAAAAGACAATGGGCCTCTTTCACAGAGACATACTAAAGCCAGTCCCAGACTTTCTTTTTCAGTTGAAGACTCATAGGAGACTCAAATTTCGTCCAGGACAAAGCTTAATCTTTGTCCTTGAAACCAGTCCTAAAGGTCTTTTTCCTTTGGCTTCATTAAGAAACCAGTAAACAATAAAAAACACTCCTCCCCAAATTTCTATTATTATGCCTTAAACATGCATTCATTTCATTTGTGTTCATTTTCATAAAAAACTGTGATATGATTGCCAGTTTCACAGATACAGATTAAGTCTAAACTGTGTTTTGTATGGTAAATCTCCACTCAAAATTTAGCTGCTGTTCTGTGGCTGCCCCCCCAGGTGTGTGTGGTCTCAGGTGTGGTGTACCAGATGGGCAATCAGTGGGAGGAGTCATGCAAGACGTGCACCTGCACAGGCCAACAGGACCGGATCACAGGGCTGCACCTCGTCCAGTGTGTGGACAAGGTCTGCAACGAGATCTGCCCCATGGTAAGATGCCCACGGCCACTTTGGGTTTCTGGAACCCCTTCTGCTTTCCCTGTATCTCCACCACCCTCCCAGACTCTTTCATTAGCGCTGAAAGATGAGGAAACCCCCACAGTTTGAGGTGTTATCTCCACTGCTTAACACCTATGGTTATGTCATTACTGTGGTGGCAGCAGAAGACACAGGCCTGAAGATACAATATTATTGCAGAGTTGCAACATTATTTAATGACACAACTGCTTTCCGAAAAGAAAGTCTCTTAAGGTATTGTTAAAGCAGACAAATTGTGCTTGCCATGTAACTCTGATGTTATTCACATTTCAACATCACTCCCACCTGTATCTGAATACAGCCCGACACAATTCCTAACTTTTTAGGAGCATTTATTCTTGTTTATTTTGGATACTCCTTGTGGTAAGTTTACTGGGGTGGGGGTGAGTGAAACCTGGACAGCTCTTTTTACATTTAAGGTTTCCAGGTTCCAGGTAACTTGGTAATCCTGCTTTATGAAACATGGCCCTGGACTAACAACACATTTTGGTATTTAGAAGTTTCACATCTATGCTCTATATTTTGACCCCAGGGCTCCAGTTACTCCCGCCCAGAAGGGGAATGCTGTGGAAAGTGCCGGAAGTCCAGCTGCCTGGAGCAGTATGTGGGAGGGCCGCTGGGAGACGTGAGCAGTGCGGGACGCCTACGGCAGGTATGTGTCACTGTGGAGCTGGAACTGATATACGCATCGCTCATGTGGATTTATATAAACAATATAACAATGGTAAATAGGGTGGATCTGCCGGGCTTCCTTTATGGTAATGGTTAATTTGTGTGTGTCTCTCTCTCTCACTCTCCCTCTCTCTCTGTCTCTCTCTCTCCCTCTCTCTCTCTCTCTGTAGGTGGGAGAAAGGTGGCGCTCCTCTCAGGACAGGTGTATGATAAACGAGTGTGTGCAGGTGAATGACGAGGTGTTCATCTCACACTCCAACGTGTCCTGCAACCAGCTGGATGCCCCCTCCTGCCCCCTGGGCACAGAGCTGCACTGCAGCACAAACGACTGCTGCCCCCACTGCCAGTGTGGTGAGTGGCAGCCTGCCTTCTTTCTTTCTTTCTTTCTTTCTCACTCTGTTCTCTCTGGTCTGGTCCTTGGTGCCCCTTTCAGTACTTTTCCAGGGATGTATTGGCTTATTCCAAACTGGGAGGGTACTGTAAATAGGCTTCATGGGGGAAAGTCTACGATGGCAGAAATTCAACAAATTAAAGGTCACAGCAAATTTTTTTGAAACATTTTAATTTCTTGCTATTATTTAAACATTTTCACCTATTGACTTTTTATCTATCATCATTTTTATTTGAACTGAAAAGATAATGAGGTTTATGTCAGTATTGCACCATTACTCAAATGATTTTAAGTTTTAGAATGAGGATGCAGAGCTATGTCATGTTATTTAGTGACACAGCAGCTTGCAGCAAAATTAAAGAAATCTCTGTTTATTTCTGTCCTGATGCAGTGCCTCTGGAGGGCTGTTTGATGAACCACACAGTCATCGGGGTAAGAGCACACTATGAAAGGGACCAGCATCTCTCATCTCTCACCCAACATGGCCGCCCAATGCTTGGCTATCAGTTTCATGCAGTCCTGTTTCCTATTCAGTATTCCCAGGGTCTTTAATTAGTGCTTAATCTTTTACTTAATCTTGCTTCACCTCTGTGTAATGAAGACAGTAAGTGTAGCAGTAAGTGTAAATGGAATAAGCCCAGTCATTTGTGTATTTCAGCAGCGACCGGGTAATATGTCGGCCATTTTGTGAGATCCAGGCCTTATGCTCATGGTTGTGTCCCACGTGCAGGCAGGGGCGAGGGTGATGGTGGATCTCTGCACAAGGTGCCAGTGCTCCCTGGAATGGGGGGCTGTAAGGAAGTACCGTCTCTCCTGCAGGACTATCACCTGTGCTCCATGCCCAGAGGTACAGTACCGTGAATTTCTTTAGTCTTTCTCACAGTCAATATCTTCACCATCGTCACGATCATCGTCATCCTGTTCCTCCTTCTTTACAGCACCGCCTTCAGTATCATCATTCTCGTCCTCTTCATCGCGGTCATTGTCACCACCATTGTCATCACTGCCCTCATCATTGTGCTCTCCCTCAGTGAGCAGTAAGCGGTGACTTGTCACACCCAGGGCTACCGTCATCATTATCGTCTTCATCACGGTCATCTTCATCATCACGCGCATGAACATCACCACTGTTATCAGCCTCATCTTTTTACGCTCACCCTCAGCACAGCAGTGAGGGGTGACTTGCCTGTTATTCCCCTGCAGGGCTACGCCCTGGAGCCCATCCCCGACGCGTGCTGTGGCCGATGTGTTGCCGTTTCCTGCAGGATCCAGAGACCGGACGGCTCGTTCATTAGGCTCCAGGTGTGGGACTGCATCGAATGCGGATGCTGTGCTGGAGATGTGCTACTCTGTGGACTGTATTCTGTTGTCAACATACTTTATTCAGACTCAACCGTCCCTCGATTTTTAAACACCACATTATTAGTTCTTGTGGTTCCCGCACAGATTGTTGGCTCTATAGCTTGTACGGTACACAATCAGAAGCATGAAGCGGTTCCCATTGTGTTGTTTATCTCCTACCCCTAATCCGGCGTAGTGACGCGTGGCTCCGATCCCCCGCCCCCTTCCCTGTGTTTGTGTCCCCAGGCTAATAAGACTCACGAGGATGGCTGCATCCTCCACAACTGCAGATTCAACCAGAAGGGAGAGCTGGTCCTGGAGACCCGCGTCACCACCTGCCCACCGTTCAACAGAGCCAGCTGCCTGCAGGAAGGGGTACGTACCAAAAACCAACCTTCCACAGGGGATAGAAATACTACGCAATGAAGACGCTGTCAACCTAAGTGCTATACAGAATGTGCACAGGCACATTTTTGACCCATAGCCAATACTGCAATACATTGTTTGTTGTACAGATCATATTGTATTTGAGAAGCCGATGTGTGCAGATACATGTTGCTGTATGTAGGCCCACAGAGTGAATTCTTTGGGGTGGAATTCATTTTGCAGTGAGTGGAAGGATTCACATAATTAAATATATGCATTTCGTATAATTAGTGTGCAGTGCAGTGGTTGCTGCTTGAAACTGAACCTTTGAGGAACTGATCCGTTGGAGGGGGCGGATTCCCCTCTATATACGCAATTCTGCTTTATTTGGGGACATTTTTAAACTAGGACGTGGACACATCTGATGAATAAGAAAAGGGCGATGATGATTGATTTCACAGCCTGGCTTTTTGAAGAGTTAAGACTGTGGTGTATAATCGTCCTTGATTTCAGGGGAAAGTCAGCCAAATCGGGAGCAGCTGCTGTGAGACGTGTAAGTGTGGCATATTTCAACATTTCTACGCCCCTTTTGTATTGAAGGGATTCACTTGCAAACATCATGTTGTGTACAAATATAAGCATATTGTATGTAATAGACACTGGAAACGTCCCTACAACAAGCTGCCTCTGTCAGTCATATGCAGTAGATGAAGTGGTTTGTCTCACACACGTTGGTCTGGCCACAGGCACGGAGCCAGAGTGCAAGAAAACCACAGGAGTCCTGAACTACATTAAAGTGGATGACTGTCAGTCCGAGCGACCGCTGGAGCTGCACTACTGTGAGGTAAAAGAGCAGACCCAGCCACTCATTCTGCAGTTACACAGCCCTGATAGACCCAGCCACTCATTCTGCAGTTACACAGCCCTGATAGACCCAGCCACTCATTCTGCAGTTACACAGCCCTGATAGACCCAGCCACTCATTCTGCAGTTACACAGCCCTGATAGACCCAGCCACTCATTCTGCAGTTACACAGCCCTGATAGACCCAGCCACTCATTCTGCAGTTACACAGCCCTGATAGACCCAGCCACTCATTCTGCAGTTACACAGCCCTGATAGACCCAGCCACTCATTCTGCAGTTACACAGCCCTGATAGACCCAGCCACTCATTCTGCAGTTACACAGCCCTGATAGACCCAGCCACTCATTCTGCAGTTACACAGCCCTGATAGACCCAGCCACTCATTCTGCAGTTACACAGCCCTAATAGACCCAGCCACTCATAGACCCAGCCACTCATTCTGCAGTTACACAGCCCTGATATCAGAGAACAGTCCTTAATGCTACTTTACATTGTGTAGCATGTTGCGATTTCCACCTCTCTCTCTCTCACTCTCTCTACCCCTCTCTATCTACCCCCCCCCCCCCCCTCCTTTCAGGGAAAGTGTCGGAGTAAGGCGATGTTCTCTCTGGAGAAGAACAGGGTGGAGCGTCAGTGTGTGTGCTGTGCTGCCACCGGCACATCCACGCTGACCGTGCCCCTGCGCTGCCCCAACGGCACCCTGACCCAGCACCAGGTCCTCAGCGTCACTGCCTGCGACTGCCAGTCCCAGCTCTGTGAGGGCGAGGCCTGAGAGAGAGAGAGAGAGAGAGAGAGAGAGAGAGAGAGAGAGAGAGAGAGAGAGAGAGAGAGAGAGAGAGAGAGAGAGAGAGAGAGAGAGAGAGAGAGAGAGAGAGAGAGAGAGAGAGAGAGAGAGAGAGAGAGAGAGAGAGAGGCATGAGGGAACAGAGGGTGGAGAATTCCTTATCCTGTGTCCTGGGTGTGGGTCTGGTGAAAATACCCCATAGCTCCATTTGACTGTAATCTCTTTACACTTACTGTACATTACATTATCTTTACTGTAGTAAAACAAAATGTGTTCCAGAGCATCACTGACTACCTTGCTTCTTCCATGCTTCAGTCCGTTGTGATATTTTTCGTGAAATATTATACATTGGAAGCAAACAAGATCAATGTCCTTCTATGGCTTGTTCTGTAAATATTTCAACGGATATATATGTGAACTTGATGTTTTATTCCAATAAACCACAAATAGTTTTCAAAATACTGCATCTGAATTTTATTTTATTTGTCATTGTCTGATATAATTGGAAATTTGCTCCTCACTTGTGTTTAGCTCAGAAAATAAGTTCTCACAATGTCACAAGACTACGAAATGAAATGTAAAAGTCATAACAAAATCTAATTTTGAGGCTAGCTGTTGATGCTGATAGAAAGACTGTAGGATTATGATTTGATTATGCGTTTTACACTTGTTGAAAAAGTATAACATTTCTTAAATGTTTTTTGGCTTATGGGTGAAAAAATATCAATGATCAAATAAAACAAATAGATTTTAAACATATTAAAATGAACAGACTGTGGGATTTAACGTAATTTTTTTGTTGTCAACACAATATATACTCGTTTTTTTCTTATTATATTTATGTGCTATGGCCAATCATGCAGATATGCATGTTTTAGCCTGTACACATTTGCGTCATGGAGTTAGTGCGCAAGGTCAGAGCAGAAGACCCTTCGCATCGCGGCTAAACCTAAACATACGGCCCAGGCAACTAGTCCACTTCTGGCCTGATAATAAGCCCTTGCAGTCATGGATTTAGCTGCAACTGCCGCGCGCAAATTAAGCCTGTCCAGAGCCCGGAGTAGACTGTGCATTCTCTCAATTCCCCTTAAGTCCTCCTGCCAGCGCCTCTGCTCGCCCATCGCGTTTGTTGCCCCTTCTCATCGCCAATATGGTGAATAGGCCGCCCCCGGGCACGGGTAAGTTGGTTAACCTGCCCTGGAACCGTTTATGCTGTGATTTTGTGGTGTGAATCTGAGGAGCCAATTGAGTGCTAGCATAGAATGTAACAGGTGTGCGAGTTGGGTAACTGGACGCAGGCGCAACGACGCTGCTACTCGTGTTTTGGAAATGTATTGTTAACGCATTAATTATCCCATTATATTTAATGAATAAAATTATGTTTTTGTGTGAAAATGTGTAAGATTGTTGACAGATTACATACATGTAAGTTTAATTCCCCACAACACACTACTCGTAATGTGCTTGGATTGTTTACTGATTCAATAATAGGCTTATAGTATCCGCTGAGACAGACTCACAACGTTATTAATAACTTGATGGACGATGGCTATGTGAATAAGAATTCGCTTCTGGCGAATTATAATAGCTATGCCAAACTGGGCTATTTCAGGAATTGTACCAGTATCAGTTAATATCATGTGTTGGTGCTAAAATTATTTGTCTTCATTGCTTTAACGCTCTCGGCTTTTAATGTAACGTGCATTCAGTGATCACTTTATTAGATAGACATATACACCAGCTTGTTAATATTTAAATATTTAATCAGCCAATCATGCGGCAGCAACTAAATGCATAAAAGCATGCAGACGTGGCCAAGAGATTCAGCTGTTAATCACACCAAATGTCAGAATTGGGAAGAAATGTGATCGTGGAATGATTATTTGGATTTTCACGCACAAGTCTCTAGAGTTTGCAGCGATTGGTGCGAAAAACAGAAAACATCCAATGAGCAGCAGTTCTGCGAGCAGAAACGCACTGTTAATCAGAGAGGTCAGAGGAGAAGGGCCAGACTGGTGACAGTAACGCAGATAACAACAGTGGTATGCAGAAGAGTATCTCTGAACACACAACGCGTCGAACCTCTAAGTGGATAGGCTACAGCAGCAGAATAACTAATAAATACCTAATAAAGTGCTCACTGAGTGTATACACTTTATTTTTAGGCAAGTAGTGGAAAAGTAAAACAAATCAGACATGCCTGCCAGTGTGTGCTCCTAAATCTACTACTTCCACAAGTTTTAGCATTGCCTAGGCCTCGTTGATTTTCACATCTAATTTAAGGACTGGACTACAGGACTTCTGGATCTGGATAAGGGTTCTGGATCTGGGCTGGAATAATCATGTATGAAGCAACATCAACAATATTAACGCTAACATGCATTTTCTTCATTTAGCCGCGCATTTATTTACATTTTCTAAATTTCAAGCATGATGATCATGATATTTGGCACAAAAATACAGGCTCAATAATTGGTTCAGTTACCATAGCATCCATATAAAGTGGTAGTTTTAGGAATGCACTCGTTGCCATGGTAGATAAAGGGACTACATCTGTAAATGTATGGTTTTTCTTTTAGTATCTGTCCATGGTGCTGATCGGAGCAGAATTACTTCAGTGCCATGATATACTAGCATTTTTATTTCCATAACCCCATACCCAAAAAATGGTCGTATGCATAATACTCCACAGAAGTTGTCTTATATTTGCGAATTACATGCAGATCCACCATATGGTGCTCCGGAGGGAATCAAAATTTCGACTGCCATAAGCGAGTCTTCCTCGATCGACAGCGACAAATTCATCAGTGTACCAAGAGAAGCGTCCGAGTATGATCTGGACATGATCAACGGCTTGTTCGACCCCTCCGATTACTCGGATTACGAGGAGCAACCAGAGACTGTAAGTATATCGGGCGAAGATTATTGATTGGATTGTTTAATATGGTCCTTGTGTGCGCGCGCGCATGCCTCTCTCTCTCTCTCTCTCTCTCTCTCTCTCTCTCTCTCTCTCTCTCTCTCTCTCTTCTCTCTCTCGCTCTCTCCCACTCTGATTGTGTGTGTGTGTGTGTGTGTGTGTGTCTCTGTGTGTGTTGGGGGGCATGTTAAGTTTAGGCTATACTATGATGACTCTGGGTATCCCTCAAACCAAAACTGCACAGATAAGCGCAGAGATACGGAACTGCATAAGCAATACATTAATTTAAAGTCGGTGACAATTGGCATAGTATCACAATACTGTACATATTTTAGCTGTTTATATTAAATTATGCCAGACAGTAATAATGTATTTATTGTGCTCTATGATTTTTCCAATTATCTTATTTTTAAATGATCTGACTTTTTGGTGTATCACTGTCTTTAGACAGGTTAGGTCAATCGAGAGTTCGCATAAACCACTTGATTAAACCGCACAAGTGTTTTCTTTTTTCTTTTTTTTCTTCTTCTGGAAATTGGCCACTGACGAATCCTGAGCGAAGAATCTCCATGGCGATAAGCATTTGCGCGCGAGCCAAGGAGCTCTGTTCTTCCTAGCCTTCAGAAGAGAGAAACACCGAAATCAGCGACCTGATGGATTCCATGTATTGTGAAGGAGAAATTGTCTTGAGAGAGATATGGATTGCTCCTGCTTTTCGGTGTAAATGGAATATAGACAGGCGGCCACTGTGCACGCTTTTCGTATGAGAGGAGCATTTCATTATAACCATTACTGTTTGATTCTGTGTTTTAGAGGAATACCATGCAGGAGACGCAAAGCGAGAGCAAAATACCCGTGAGTACACTGTAGAACATGGCAGCCTGTATTCTGCATGCTGAGTACAACTGTCATTTCTAACTTGCACACTTTTTGATGTCAAGAGCAACTTTTTAATGCCACTTAACCATAACTTTTTATTGTTACTTGAGTTGTATTTCAAGTGTGTAGACTAAACAAACAATTTCACTCAGTATGTACATATTTACAAAACATAAATTCAGCTAGGCATCTCAAGTAGCATAAATGTGTAATACCGAATTATTTCAAAAATGCTAACCAAGTGCTATCTTATGTGTGACCTTAGGTGGTCAACAACTTACTGGACTCGGACTCGCCCGAGGACATGAACACTGGTCTGTATTTTTCTGATGGAAAGAGGAAAGTGGACTACGTACTGGTGTACCACTACAGGAGACATTCATCCCTGGCCCACAGACTATCTGTGGTTTCTAATGGCAGCTTTACCATCACTGTGGGCACAAAGGACTCTCAGGTGGTGCAGGAGGTGTCTGTGGATCCGGAGCCTCCAGACCCAGCTGACAGGGAGAAGACTTTAATAAGAGAGGAGTTTGAGGCAAGCCTGCAGGAGGCCGGCCTGGAAATCGAACGGGACAAAGAGGTGAGAAGCCATAACTGTCACTTTGGCAACATGCCGATGAACTTACACTTTAAGTTATGTTTTTTTTTTTCTGTGAAAGCTGTAACTGGTAGCTGAGAAGCAGGTCTGAAATTGCTGCAGTTTGGATTTTTGAAAGCCAGGTTTTGGCAGTAGTTCTTTCTGAAATGGGCTGGGATTGCTGAGTGCAAATGCAGTGTCTGTCTCTCGGATAGTCCTATAAAAATTACTTGGATTTCACCAGGAATTTTCCAAAGGCCATTTAATTTATTTTTCAAACTTTGGCAAGCATGTTAAAGGCTTGATCCAATGGGCATCTGGCCTCATCTCTTGTATTATTATTTAATGCTGGACATTCTGTGTTTGGTTAATATTTCATTCAGTTTATTTTGCTTCCATAATGATACTTGATGTGGGTTTTGATACTTTGCCTATCATTGGGGTTTTCTTTTTCAGCATATTTTAAGCATATCTTAAGGTGTCCATGATATACCATTTCACGGGGTTCCAAGGTGCTTAAGCACCTGGTTTGAATGCATTGACCCGAGTGCATAAAATCTATTTCCAAAAAACAGATGATTTAAATGTATTTTAGAACATTGATTGTTGCATGTGATGCTTTTTGTTTAAAGTATGTCTTTTGAAACTAGAATTGCTGACAGTTAAACCAATACTCTTCTAAGTGGCAGATTATGAGGCCATAAAGAATGTCTCATGCTTTGCAAGGCAAATAGAGAGTGTGCTTATAATGGTACATTGGCATTGGTCAAATGTTTTATCATTCTATTCAAGCGCACAAGCATAAACAGTTTAATACAGTTAGTGAACTTTAAAGTTCTGTATACAAGCATGTTTTCTGCTCACATTTCAACATTCACAGCACAGCAGCAATTATAGAAATATTCAGTCATTTTTGACCATATGCAATTTAAATGGGTATTTTCAACCAATGCATACATCCCCAATTTAGCCAAGATGGAGGTTGACTCTCTTTTGAGAGCTACAGCATCAGCTTCTTGGCAATCCAATGAGAAGCCAATGGTGTCATTGCTGTGTGGGACACAGAGAGCATGCTGAGCAGACAGCATTGCCAGAAACGCTGGGAGATGAAAAGACAAAAGTCACAAAAATAGGACCAGCACATTCAGAGAAAATATCTTTGGTTGTGATATTATGTCATAGCCTCGGATCATGGTTGTAGCTGCAACACGATTTTTTTTTTATTTGGATGGGAAGTTATGAAGTTATTTTACTTTGTAGTTACTACTCGTGCTCATGTGTCATCTGGTGTAGATCAGGGCATGTAGTATAGCTTATGTAGTGTCGCTGTAAAGTGAAATAAAAGTTGAAGGCACAAGCTGCTTCTGGGGAAGTGCTTTGAAGGCTGCACGAGGTCCCAGTTAGAACGCTCCTTCCATGACCTTGAGCAATCAGCTGAACTTGACCTGATTCCTTGTCCTCAGCAGTATTTCCCAGCGTGTACGAGCCTGCGTTTTTGTGAAGCCATGCAATAATGGTCATCCGCCCAGTGCACACTCACATGCACGCAGATATTATGTCCTATCCCCTGTTCATAATTTGACAGAAGCCAGTTGCAGTGGTAACCCACCATTAACTCCTCTTACACTGTTCGAACTGGATAATTTATTCTCAGCGAGGCCCTTACCCCTGCCACTAATAATGATCACACCGACGCACTGGCAAGGATTTCCCCATAGCCAGCAATCAAGGGCTCTCTGTAATGTGTGACCCATGCCACGATTCAGCAAGCAGTGCAAGATTCTCTCCTTCAGCAGTGAGGATTCTTTGTCCATGTTCTTACTGTATCTTTAATCATTAATGTTTTATTTCACTCATAGGTGGCTTTGCTGTGATTCGCTGTTTTCTACAGAACAATCCATCCACTTTGCTAAATCAGATCAGTGTAAATTTGGTATTTGAGTATGAAATTGCTGGCACTCAGTTGCTGCCACTTGTTCAGGGCTATGAAGTAGACCTGGGTCGATTTCATAATTGCTTTGGAGTCAAATTTCTATGCTTCACTGAGCTTGTGTGGTGTATTAGAATCTATTAGAACCTAATCCTCTCAAAAAGTGCAAACCCCGCCTTCTGGTCCTCTTGGTTGCCTCAATTGCACCAGGCAAGATCAATCGAGTACCGAAAAGTATTTGAATCCAAAAGAGTGATGTATTTGACCCAGGTCTGATATAAAGTATTCCACAAAATTCCACTCTGATATTAATTGGGTATTAATGGAAAACACATATAAATATAGGGTTTCTTGGACAAGAAAACTGAAGTAGTGAATCAATATAACGGCCAAACTCCCATTACTAGTGGGCCTGCAGTGACAGCATTACTCTACTGAACGCGCCTTTCTAAACAAGTTCATTATCATGTTAATCGTCTAATGATTTTGCAAGCTTGTGTTTAAGGCACAGATGTCAGTACTGGAAAGCACTCATGTCGTTACATCTAACTACCCTTCAATTGCTGGCAGTTAATGATTTAAAATTACAAGAGCAGGATTCAGCACACAGAGCCACTTCCCCTGCTCGGTCTGAAATGTCAGCCATCCCTGATCGCCGTGGTGACAGCTCCTTTTCTGGCAGGACTAACATCGACCTAATTGCCTGCCCCTGCTGAGTTGAAAATGCTAATTGGAATATTTTATCCTAATTAACCTTCTCAGATCCACATGTTATTTTTATCTTCCTTTCTTGTCCTGGACCAAAAAAGGAGCTAATGTGATTGAGCTGGTATGAGCTATCCATAGCTTTACATGTCTTTTCCTTTTTCTTTGTGTCTCTTTCACCCTTTCTATCTCTTCTCCACTGCTTTGTTATCTGCTAGGCTGCACCAGCCTTGATGATAGTAGTCTGAGGAACGTAGTCTTATTTGATTGGTATATAAAACAAAGACAGTGTTGTTCACAGCAGCTGTGGAAATGGTAGAATGTGGAGGAGAGTCCCAGCAAGACTCCCACCCCCCTCCTTATGCATGAACATTACTAATCCCTAAACTGAATGATTTACTGTAACTTCATTGTTTGCTGCCATTTATTTACCTCCTCAAGAATAAGACTGTATATCCTGTGCATGCAAGGTGCTTAGCAAAAGAGATATTTAACAGCAGTGATGGGTGAATGGCATTTATAGAAGCTGACTATGAAGATTACCTTTCTGTCACTTCGCGTTTTTGTCTGTTGAATGGGACCAGATTGCCCAACCCCCCCGGTTACCCTGGGAGGCAGAGCTCAGCACTGATAAATGTTTGCACCCTGGTGGTGGTATTTATGGGTATTTGTTTTAATTGCGCTATCTTCCCGCCCAGCACAAGACCCATGGCACAAGCTTCATTAGGCTCCATGCAAACTGGCAGGTCCTGAGCAGGGAGGCCGAGTTCCTCAAGATCAAAGTACCCACAATAAAGGTGAGACTGCGCTTGAGCTTTGTGTCTGCACCATTGCTTACGCTGGCATTGGGGAGCTACAGTCTCTGCCGTGTCACTTAGTGCATGCTTGTATACAGTATACTTCTTTGTTGTTGGTTAACTTTTTTTGTTACTTTTTTTACTTACTTGCTTGCTGTTTTTCACAATATTATTAGCTCAGTTACATATTAAGTTACATATTAAGGGGCCAGGAAATCAGCCGATGTTTTTTAACACTGCCCCATGGAAACCACCCGGTCCATCGTGCGATATGGTAGTCCAGAAGCAGTTTTAATTACAGTGAGCTCCATCAGACATTTATTTGGCTCTGTACTCTGCAATTTTAGATTGTTGACCAAACAATTCACATGTGATTAAAGTGCATATTCTCAGCTTTTTAAAATGGCTTTTTCACCATGTAGTAATAATAACACTTGTTATACATACCCCCCATTTCAGGGCACAACAATGACATACTAATGTCATGTGAAGTAATTTATTCATGTTTTCTACTCTGTTGCATATCCTTTGCAATGCAATGATTGCTTGAATTACATTACGTGGTATTTAGCAGACGCTCTTATCCAGAGCGACGTACAACAAAGTGCAAATCAATCACAAGAACAAGTGCAAAAGTAGACCTGAGAGGACAGTACAGTTCCGAGTCCTAGTGTAAACATACAGAACTTCAGAACCCTTGAAGA
Source organism: Conger conger (assembly GCF_963514075.1). Taxonomy (NCBI): domain Eukaryota; kingdom Metazoa; phylum Chordata; class Actinopteri; order Anguilliformes; family Congridae; genus Conger; species Conger conger. The sequence continues at coordinate 53,485,841 of NC_083767.1, forward strand.
GTACAATCAATATTCAAACTAGCATACCACTGTTGGCAGCTAGAATACAACAGCCAATAAAAACAACAATACCTATTCCATTCCATGACCAATAGACATCACCAGGTGCTGAGCATCTTCTCTGGACTGCTGCCATCTTTCCTGCTTGTTTCAGGGGCTAGTTGCCTAACGTTTTCTCTTCAGCCTATGAAACTCATGTTCAATTATATTCAGATCAGGTGAATGACTTGGCCAGTCAATAAATTTTCCGTTTTTGGCTTTGAAAAACTCCCTTGTTGCTTTAGCAGTATGTTTGGGATCATTGTCTTGCTGTAGGATGAAGTGCCATGAGTTTGGAGGAATGAGTTTGGCGGCATTTGGTTGAACCTGAGCAGATGATTCTGTACACTTCAGAATTCAGTCCCATACATTCAAAATTCTGGTGGTTCTTAAGTTCTGGGAAATGGTGGCAGACAATTAATCCACCCTCTTATCTGTGGGCATTCCGGACTTTCTATCCATCCATTCTAACTCTAATTCTAATTCTAACTCACTCTTCTTTTCTGTATTGCCATTTCACCATACAAAGGCCAGAGTCTTTCTGCCGGGCTTAACGGCGGATAATAAAACTATTGCAGAAAGTTGGAGAACTTTCTTTGCCCTTTCTTCAATGGGCCCTGACCTTTATGGATGTGGTATATTTGGAGTGTTCAATTGGGCAGGTACATGGTGCCAAAGCACCTAATATACAGTAATTACCTGGGTGATGCTGGTGGTGGACCTGAACAAGCTGCTCCTGGGAGTGTGAGGCTCCAGATCAAGATTTATTTATGTTGTTTTCTTTTGTTATTTGTCTTTGTCTTCAGTCCACTGGGATTTAGTTAGTGAGTTTGGTTCTGTGGGGGGGGGGGTTACCTAATTGAGTTTCTGTTGAGCTTTTGTATATAGTCATATATTCATGTTCTTGTATGTTTCAATTGAAAATGTTATTTTCTTTGGCTTCATAAAATTTTGTTCACAGAAAAAAAAAGAATTCTGCTGCTGCTTCATCAATGAAGACAAGTGAACCAATCAACGGCAGCCATGCATGCCCAAACCATAACATCCCCACCACCATGTTTCACAGATGGGGGGGTGCTTTGGTTCTTGGGCTTTTTAGCCGAAACACTTCCTGATGTATTAGTAAACACTTACTTAATACATGTCTTGCCATCACTCTGATTCAAATCTATATTGGTCTCATCTGTCCTCAAGACCTCTGTAACTCAAACTGTAACCTGGCCATCCTGTTGTGGATAACTAGTGGTTTGCATCTTGCAGTGTAGCCTCTGTAGGTGATGGTCGTTCCCATACTTTCATATGGTCGTCATCTATAGAGGTCTTCCTTGGCCTGCCAGGCCTTTTGTGATGACTGAGCTCACCAGTGTTCTCTTAATCTTAATGATGATCCAAACAGTTGATTTTGTTAAGACTAATGTTTTTTTTCTTATTTCTTAGTCTCATATTGGCTTTCTTAACTGTCATTGGCACAACTGGGCCCTATTTCATATACTTCGCAAACTCAGTTAGCCCAATTAGATTGTTGATGTTTTGGGATAAAGTCAGGACGTTCGGTTTCATGAAGGGATTTCACTATTTCACTGACCAATCACTCCTGTGCCCAAATGTCATGGTATACCAATCTGCACTGTTAACCACATGTGGAATGTTTGATTGCAAATCTAAAATCGTGGAGTACAGAGCCAAATCAAGAAATGTCTTTGCTCCAAACCTTATGGAGCTCTCTGCAGATATTGATTGATTGGGTGACTTAAGACATCAAGCCTGTGTTTGTTTTATAACTCTGAGTCTGTGCACTGTTGGCTTCCTTCAGAGTTATGAGCTGAAGGAGAAGAGGGGGTTTTCAGGTGTAATGAGTGCACTGGGGCGCAAAATCAACCAGCCTTTCCAGCCCAAAGTGCCACACCTGAACAGCAACAGCCGCACAAAGTTCATCTCCCACTCCTTCTCTCGAGATAAGTTACACCTGTGAGTGCTCCTTTCCTTTCTGGCTTCAGTATTGCTCCTTTTGTTGACAAATCTGCTGGAAAAAAGCAAAGTGCGGTCAGGTTAAAACACTAATAGCAATTTTTCCTCAACATTAATGTTTTGCATCTATTAATGAAAACATTTGCAAATAACTGCTGTTGATTCAAGGACAGATTTGGTTCTTCAGATTATATGAACATCATTGACATTTTTGATGTACAAGCCTTTCTAAACTCACTGTATTAGTGAGAGTTGCAGGACTGCATGGTTTGTAGGGAACACTGTCATACAGACATAACAAATACACTTCACAGCTCAGCTCTGTCTCATCTGTTGTAGGTACAACATCCAACATAAGGACACTTTCTTCGACAATGCAACACGCAGCCGAATAGTAAGTCACTCTGTCATGAGTTACATGTCTTTGCAAACACAAGCAAACAGAAATAAAAATCATTCTGAATTGTGTGATGTGCCTGCAATCAGTGTGAATAGCTTATTGATTGATTGATTGGATGGCATTTTTGTTTTGTGATTCATGAATGTGTGAAGAACTGAGGCAACAATGAGACAGTAATGAACATTTTACTGTGTGCGGTTGTTGAATATTAAGAACTACTACTAAGTTCGACCTGCACAAAGTATCTGTATGCTATGAATAGTGCTGGGTAGCAGGGGTGGACTAGTCCAGTTCTGGAGTGTCGTTCTGCTCACTGGTTTTTCGTTCCAACCAATTACCTTAGTTTTAGTGTTCTGTTAGCTCTAGAACAGGAAAATCCCGAAATGGATCAGCCATTTTTGTGCACCCCTGTGCTATGGGAAATCACCATCCCTCTCAGCTTTCTTTTTCAGGCATCTAATAAGTAATCAGATCAGAAACTTTCCTGTAAGTCAATGCTTAAGAGACTGTTTCCGCGTAAAGTTAGGTACTGTATCACACTGTCGCAAGAATTCAATACTGTCGATCTGCAGTCTTTTATGACGTTGTTTTCCTGCTCTGACTGTTAAAGAGAAAGTCCCGGCAGATTCCTTTCGAGGAACCTGACTCCTGTGTTTTTGCTGTCCTTTGCCCAGGTGTACGAGATACTGAGACGCACCTCCTGCACACAGACTTGCCAAACCACGGGTATGCCCTAATCTCACCTAGGGACAAAGCCTTTTTTTCTTTGAGCAGCAAAGCTCGGACTGGTCCTCTGCCAAATAGAGCTAATCCATCCCGGCGTGAAGGTGGGTGGGCTGGCCCGTCCTGGCAGACTAAAATGGGTCACTGAGTTCCAGGCCTCATCTCAAATTTACGCGGGACCCATTGGGAGCGATGTCCCCTCAGCCGCTGTACTAAGTCTCCTTCATTACTGCGGGTTAATCGCTCAAGTGTGAGAGTAGCTCCTGAGAGGGGCTGATTAATTGCTTCCATTAAAACCTGTGCTCCATATACGTCTGTTGAGGAGCTGCCGGTTTTGGCTCCGTTGGGCTCGGTACACGCTCGAGCGACTGAGAGCGAGAGAATCTCCTCTTTTGAAGTTTCTGTCTGAAGGTTTACTTCTGTGTTCCTCTCTTTCAGGTATAATCACATTAATAGCTAAGGGTGTCTACGACTGTGCCTTCCCCCTGCATGACGTGAGTTGGATGATTCTCATTTTGCACAGGGAGCGAAAACACTTTCCTTTTCCCAATAATGAATGCTTAAGCTAATATTATTAAATGTCACTGATAAAACATTATTGAATTTAATTTTCTTAAATGCTGCTCTGCTATATTGATAGGCTATTTTGAGCATCTATCCTCTCCCTACAGGGTGACTTTAAAACTACTGGTGAAGATGAGCAGAGGAATGACAGACAGGTGTGAGCTCTTCCCCTATCTGCACATCTCTCTCTTTCTCTCATTTTCTGTCTTTTTTAAAATATGTTTACAGTTAAGAAATGTGTATTTCAAGGTGAGACATTTGTTGAAGATTCGGATGCCGCTTGCACAGTAACCTAGTTTCTGGGAATAGCCACATTTATTATTTTCCCCAGATCCGTTTTAATGCTCCTTCTCTGCCTCTGCAGCTCCTGCATGACGAATGGGCGAGATACAGGGCCTTTTACAAGTACCAGCCTGTCGATCTCATAAGGTAGCGTGACTGAAGATCTGTGTTAACCATGTAATCACTGCCGCTGTAGGATTGAGTCATCCACGTGCTGCGCTTCGTTATTACGAGATAGATCCTCGAAGGGTAGGAACACGGGGATACCTTCAGAGTAGGTGGGCGGAACAGCGGGGGTGGGGAATGGTCCACAAGCAAGGGGGGAAATTGAGAACGGCACCAAAACCAGTCTGTGCGGTTTCTACACTGTGCTTGTTCATGTTCTTTGTCCAGCAGTGACAGATTTTATAATTGTATATTATATCCCCTTAATAGGGGAGAGTGGGCCATAAAATGAAGAAAAAGTGAGGGAGAGAAAGAGAGAGGAACCCTCACAGTGTTAGCTAACCCGTTTGGTGACACTGTGGTTGCTTTTGGCTTTCAGGAAGTACTTTGGGGAGAAGATTGGCCTTTACTTTGCCTGGCTGGGTGTCTACACGCAGCTGCTCATCCCAGCGTCCATAGTCGGCATCATTGTCTTGTTCTATGGCTACGCCACCATGGAAACCAATGTGCCCAGGTACCTGCTGTTTTTACTGGGGACATGGGGCCTGCTCCAGTGTAGGTGTGAGACTGACAGTGGTAAAGGGTAATGAGTAAGAGTAATTTCAGAGGTATCAGGTATTTACAAGGGTTCACAGAAATGAATGTTGCATTCCAGTTGAAAATGCATGCTTGTAATGTATGTGAACTAAGACCTCAGCGAAAGCTTGCTGGGGATATTGTGGCATTCTTTCCCACAATGATAAGGCCATGTTTAATCTTGTTTTTGATTCTAAAATTTCAAGTGGGCAAAAATATAGAGACAAGCAAGACTAAACCTGCTCATTCTAAATTAATAATCCGCCTGTCCTGTTATCAGTTTTGGGTAAAAATGCGGTCTTGTTCACGTCCCCCCCCCTGCTTTAAAGGTCACAGGGCCAAACTATGGACTAGGGCCATGAACTGTGGACTGTCTGCGGTGCGGCATGCATATGCTGTGAGGCTTCAGCGTGTGTGTGCTTGGTCTCTCAGCATGGAGATGTGTGACAGGCGGCAGAACTTCACCATGTGTCCTCTCTGCGATGGCGTCTGTGACTACTGGCATCTGAGCACCGCCTGTGACACCAGCCGTGCCAGCCACCTCTTTGACAATCCCGCCACGGTCTTCTTCGGCGTCTTCATGTCCCTCTGGGGTAGGGAACAACTTCATTCATTTTTTTTTTCATAGCACGATAGCACTTAGCACGATAGCATGATAGCACTTAGCACGATAGCACATACACTGAGCGAGCACTTTATTCGGTAAATGGCTGGCATTTATATAGCGCCTTCATCCAAAGCGCTTTACAATTGATGCTTCTCATTCACCCATTCACACACACACTCACACATCACCGCTTAAGAGGCTTGACGTGTTGTGTGTTCAGAGATGCTCTTCTGCATAACACTGTTGTAATGTGTGGTTATTTGCTTTGACCAGTCTGGCCCTTCTCCACTGACCTCTCTCATTAAGAAGGCATTTTTGCCCTCAGAAATGCAGCTCACTGGGTGTTTTTTGTTTCTCGCACCATACTCTTTAGAGACTGTTGTGCATGAAAATCCTAGGAGGAGCAGTTTCTGAGATATTCAAACCACCCAGTCTGGCACCAACAATTATTCCACGGTCAAAGTCACTTAGATCACATTTCCTCCCCTTTCTAACATTTGGTCTGAAAAACAGCTGAACCTGTTTTTCAGACAGCTGCTTTTATGCATTTAGTTGCTGCCACATGATTGGCTGATTAAATTTTTCCATTAAGAAGCTGGTGTACAGGTCTACCTAATAAAATTCTCTGTGAGTGTATATTTATTGTAAAGTTCCCATTTTAGATTAGCACCAACATGTTTGGAACAGATTACCAGGCGATGTAGTGCAGGTAGAGACCCTTGGGTGTTAAGGATAGGTTTGACGCAGTTGCCAATTCGTCACCAAATGTTGTCACCAAATTGTTCAAATGTCGTTAGTTTTTTTGACATGCATTTCAGTTTCAGTCAATACAATGCTTCTACTATTGAGTATGTTTTAAGCATATTGTCGTTGTTCGTGTTTATGTTTATTAGGCTTTATAACATGATATATTAGCAAAAACTTTCTTATTACTTCTGCTTTTACCCATTTTGATAACATGCGTCATCTTGGGACATCCAAATCATGACACAAATATTTAGTTTACCAGACATCACGGTTCCTTTCACATCATGAAGACAGATGGCAGACATAATGTAATCACCCAGGCTTAAAGTCGTCAGCAAGACTGGGAATCAGCTTTACTGCTATCAAAATCATGTGGGTGCGATTCTGGTAGTCTTGTACTAAGATATAATTGATTATTATCAACCCCAGTATAGCATTGGCCGTCTTAAAAAGGAGATTAATATTAGCCAATAGTATCAGCACTGTGGTATAAATTGGATAATCTCTGGGCCATTGGCTGAGATTTACACAATGCCATTTTGTAACACTGAATTGGATTCAGTGTTACAATCCAATGCCTAGCCCTGATGCCTAGCCCTGGTCCTGGTCAAACCCAGTACGTTTTGTCTCATCCACAGAACCGGTAGAATACACAACATAGATGCCCATGCCAAGGGGCTGGTTTGAGTTGAGCAGATTCCTGGGTCATTTCCTCTAGCAGTGCGGTGGAGGCAGACCCTTGCTGTGCTGCAGTTTGTCTCTCTCTCTGATGGCTGTGTCCTTCCCTCCAGCCGCCATGTTTATGGAGCACTGGAAACGCAGGCAGATCACCCTGAACCACCGCTGGGACCTGATGGCCCTGGAGGAAGAGGAGGTGAGTCAGCTTGCGGCAGTGGCCTGGGGCCTCCCATGGTGTCCTGAGAGGTCAGGTTGCTGGGTCAAAGGATTAAGGCCTCAGGTTGTGGTGGCTGATGGAGATTCACACCAAGTGCACAGATACTGTACATCTACACCTTCACACCAATACCACAGTCATAACTAGTAGTTGGTGAACAAGGGTCCCGATATTATTCTGGTTTTCAACCATTCAGCTTTGGCCACATGCTGTTGAAATGGACTAGAGAGAGAACATGCTAATGTAGCTGTGTATGTCCCTTTTGATAGTAAATAGGTTACGCTGTATCCTTTTTTTTTCTTCCCTGCTGTGAAATCCAGCTATGACCAGCTGGAAATGACTGACTACCCGCTGTTTCAAAATATAGCTTGAGCTGGTCAAACCATGTGGAACGTGGAGCTGGTCTGACCTGGTTGAGCTGTTTTTTTCAGCAGGGTTTGGTTTCAGGGAAACTTCCAAATTAAAATGAAACATGATTTTTTTCTGTTTCCTTATTTTGTGCTTTGTTTTATTTTCCTTTTAATAAATGCCATCTTCTCAAGGATCGAGTGAAGGTTTGGAGTTTCTGTTTTCAACAGTTAGAAGTAGTGTGTAGAAAGATTTAGCTTTTCTGATCAGTTTTTGAGCTTTAACCTCAGAAGAGCACTGCTTGGTCAGGGAAATGGTGAGAATGTAAAGTTTGTGTTTCATTTTTCGGTCTTCAGGAGCACCCCCGACCACAGTATGAGTCCACCCTCCTTGAGAAGAGGCGGAGAAGGAGTAAACGGCAAAGTAAACGACAGAAAAATGCGGTGAGGATGACTCGGCTTAAATTGATATGCTGCAGCTCAGAGATCAGAACGCCAGAAGGCGTGTTGATTTCCCTTGTTCCTCAGCATTTATAAATTAAAGAAGCTGATTGCAATGTTGACTCATCTCATCTAGTTCATCGTTCTGAATTGATTGCTGATTTTAAGGTGAAAAAAAATCTGATCCTGTAACTCTCCAGGACCAGGGTTGGTTATGCCTATTGTAGCAGACAAATTGTAATCACAGAAATGTAATGAGAGATTTATGAATGGTCTTAATCAGACATTCTTCTCAACACAGTTCTGCATGAGAGAAGGTATGAAATATGCACTCAATAAATAGAGAATGTTAGGTCCTTTTGTTTATGCCTGTGTATACATTTATGTCATGGGTGTACCTTAAAAAGTTTATATGATGTGTTTATCTGAATTTGGCCAATCTGTTCAGGGAGTGTGCATATAGACATAGATACCTTGTTAATATTCCATATTTGGTTTTTCCTATCCCTCTTGTAAGCTGTGTGCTGGGGAAAGGCATAGCTCAGAGGCAAGGACTTGATGCCAAGGACAGGGAAGCCTGGTGGAAAAGCATTCCCATCATGCACTGCTCTTTCTAGAAGCAGCTGGTGCTACATATTTGGAGATGGCATTGACTGTGCTCTGTTTGAGCCGCTCTCAGGGGGAAGGTTCCAGTTTGTGCATACGCCGCAGGGCTTGGATGGAGAACGTAGGGCAGGAGTGGAGCGCGGTGCCAAATCATCAACACGTCCAGTGCCCTTGCGGAGATCTCGGCCACTCTCTCAAAAAAGGGCCGGCCTCATTCGGAGAGGGACACTGTTTTTCTGCTCCTTTTTCAATTCATTAACTGCCTTTTCTCACCATGGCAACGCAACAGTCCATGCCACGGAGACGGAAAGCGTTGGCAGATGACCTGTAGTGCAGAGGCGTGAACCAGCCAATCACAAGGCCGGAGTGGCGGGGGCAGCGGCGTCCCGCGCCTGGTCGTGCTGTGCCACAGCGAGAGCCAGTAATGTGTGTGACCAGACTCCTGTGTGTCTTGCAGCCTGACAAAGTTGTGATGGAGAGGGTGGAGCCTGGCAAGGACAAATGGAGAAAGAAATTCTCTGCGGTGGGCGTTGCGATGCTGGTAAACGGAGCTCTCTTTGCCCTGCCCTCGGGCTTTGTTGTGCTTTGAGTATGAGTTACTTCTGCTCCCGCACGCTGGCCCCAGGTCCCCATTCTCTGACTGAGGCCAGCTGCAATGCTGCAGGCCACTGACCCCAGCGCTGCTTTGTGGTGAGGAGTAGAGTAGTGCTTTTAGCGGCGGTAGTGCCCCAGTGCTGCTCTAGGGTTGAGGGCACTCCTGCACTCCGTGAATGCAACTGATGCTCGTTCACCAGCAGGAAGTACACTTCAATGGCCCCTGTGAATGGCCGTTATGAATGGTGCTTTCAGATGCACATTACATGCTAGTAATGTATGGTGAAATACAGCTGCTGTAGCTTCACTGGCTCTGTAGTATTCATGCTTATATTGTGTTGGCCATTTTGATAAACAGGCATACCTAAAAAGATAAAGGGACCTCCTACCTGATGATTTAAGGAGTGCTGCTAGCCATGTGGCTCATGCTGTTGTATATCGGAGCTCAACTGAAGCGGCAACTTCAAGTGCCTTCTGGGAAGGTTTTGTACATTGTGCTGCACAGCCATTCTTACACACTAATCTTCTTAGCATAAGAAAGCTGGCCAGCGCATATGAGGATAATGTCATTAGATTGTTTATACTGTATCTCTGTTAGTACAAATGCAGTATGAACCTGTGGATTCCATTGTCATTAATGGGGTGAATTTGAGTGTGCATTTAAATCTCTAAGGAAATTGCTTTCTTTGCGGTCTTGTTTCTCTGATTTTTCAAATCATGTGTATATTGTATTTTACTGGCCATGTCTGAGAAAGGTGCCTATCACAGATGGTTGCTGTCAAGTGAAATTAATACACAGCAGATTATAAAAACAATGCTGCAAATCTGCTGTAATTCAGCTACCTGCTTCTTGTTCAGCGAAGGATTGCTTTTGTGTGGTGTTTAAGATTCTCTGTCTGACGGAAGATTTAATGTTATTCCGTCTCAAGTAAAGATTTTCAGAACCTACAGTATGTTTCCGGCTGAACGGATGTAATTATAGTGCGATCTACATTCTTCCCTGCACAACTGCCTATATTTGTATAATTGTATATAAGTGGCAACTCTATACACTAGAACCTAGCAAAGGAATAATTTCACAGACTCTGTTTACCACACTGTCATCTAGTCAGCAGCAGGCTATGTTGCCCAGTGCATGCTGGGACATGAAACTGAGGACAAGGCTGTTAAAGTAATAGTACTACTAGCTCTGCAGAATCCAACTTGGAGGTGGAAGATAGCTGTTAGACCAGCTTCTCAAATCCTCATTGCCTTGGGTTTTGCCATCTTTCCCTATCAGTCTATCCTGGACTAGTTCACATGAGGACAGTGAATACAAGCTGCCCATGGTGAGGAACAGTTGCTTTTCGTGTGTGGTGAGAAAGGACCTTGGGTGTGGACATCCAGCTATGTTGACTGTTTTGTGACTATTATGTGAGCAGTCAAAGCTGCTTACCCCTCCCTGGGCCTCTTCCACTGTCTGCTGGTAATCAGGGATTATAACCAGGGCTGGGCATAAGCATGTGTTTGTCCTTCACTTAGTAATGAACCACCGCAGGGATGTGTACGCACCCAACTGACCACTCTCCAGCAGCACCCGACTGGCTGCTGGGAACCTTTCAAATCAGCGGTGAAGAGAAAGCTTTCAGCATGTGTGGGGCACATGGTCACAGTGACTGCTGTCGAACAGATGTAGTAATGTCCTCTGTGTATGCTGCTTTTAGGTGCTGCCAATCTCTTTATCAATGGCTGTAGAGAATGAGTTTTAGTGCTTTGAAACTTTGGTTCTTAAGTGTATTTAACATGATGCAGGTTTAGCTTTTTGTTGTTTGTCTTGTCTTTACACTAATTTTCCTGAAATTGATTGGTTGGTTTGTAGATTAGGTGTCCACACTTTCTGCGGTTAGGACCCCTCTGATGTAAGCTGTCAGTTTAAAATTTCATCAATTAAGAAATTTAACCAAGTTCCCAATCGTGCTCCATGGAATACAAGTCTGTTTGGAAGACAAGCAAATGCTCTCCTCTGAAGCAAGTGATGTCAGCTGCTGCTTCTTATCAGACCGCATTTCAAAAGTGGGGCTCAGGCAGACACGAGTCGGAGGAAGACATTTCATGGGCCCATCAGACAGACCTGCAGTGAGAATGAGCCACGAAGCAGCCTCTAAGGACTCATATGTCATATCACCTTACAGAAAACAAAAGCATTATTTCATCTGACTCATTAAAAGTCCTGGGATGTTAATGTGACACATAATTATATATGACATGCACATATTTTACATAATGTGGCCTTAGGACAGTACATTATCCATCAATAACAACCTAATTAAGAAAAAATAACAGGTTAATAGAATTAAGGGCTTGCCGTTATGGTTGGAACAAAGACAGCATACAGTTTTGGCAGTGTAGTGGGTCTGATAACCCTTGCTATAGAGGGGGTTTATATCTTAAAAATGAGATGACTGTGACTTTTAATCTATCCTTGCCTTTCACATGAGTGCGCTAGAGCTGTGAATTGAAAAGCCACCCGAGGTCTGCTGCCCTAGTAAAGTATTACCATTTTTGGAAGCCTCCGCTGTCCCAGACAGTCTCTCTCGCCTGACGTTCTCCAGCTGTTTGCCCAAGCGAGACAATCAGCCATAGTACTGTATGTGTGGGGCAGTGGGTGGACATCAGTGTTTGAGCTCATGAGACACTACTGATGTACAATAATACAGGAAGAAGACAGAGAGCTGTTGTGTAGCATATGGGCACACCAGCAGTTTTATGTTCGATTTTTATATCCTAATCGAGAACTGCAGGACTAATTATATCTACAGAGTAATGCTTTGCCCTCTGGGTTGTAGTTGCATTGCCATACCTCTGACAGTCTATGACCTCAAGTTAGCAAACACCCTGGAGCTTTGCTGACCCTTGGATTAAATGAGATAATGTGCCGTATTGTGCCAAGGACCTTGTACAGCAGAATCTGAAATGGTGTATATCTTGGCGCATTCAAAGCTGAAATCATTTCACAGACATTTCGTATAAATGATATCTTTTGATAAAAAGGAATTTATTTTGCCCCCCTGTTGGTCAATGTGGGTGGCATTAGTGCAGTGTACATTGTGCAGATTTGGGGATCAGGGCAGCCCAGTTGGCAGCAGTGCGCTGTGCCCCCACAGCATACGTTCATGGCGAAACATTAAACTCCATTTCCCACAAGCCCATGGAGTGAGAGGCACTCCACTGTAGAGCAGCAGCTGCATATTGCAGGACAGAGAGGGAATTGGAAGGAGGAGGTGACTGAACGTAAACATCCTCTTGGCAGTGGGCCCGTTCCCCCAGCAGAATCATTCAGTGACCACGTTGTAAAGTAGGTGTGTGTCTGCTGGCTTTCCACTTGCAGAGGTTTGGGCAGGGGGACTAGACCTGAAAAACCTACCGCAGACCCATCGCGACTGCGCAAGGGTCCTTTCTCTGCGTATCTGCTCTTCCAGAGTGCAGGGGGATGGGTTTAGGCTCTTGGAAGCGTGTTATCTCTGTCCAAATGTGATGTGATTTGAATAATTTGCCCTCTTTATTCAAGCAGTTTATGTACTGATGTACTGATGTATTTTTGTGGGTTGAACATGATTGAACTGTTCCCACATCTACTGCAGGAGAAATGGAGGATTGTTTTTGTTAACATTCCCCCTTTGTGATAGTTGTGTACGTAACCGGTCAATGTTGGGGCACACCACCAGAGGGAGCCAGAGTCCAGGACTGGGGGAAGGTCAGAGCTGACCACAAAATTAACTGTGTAGCCTCACACAGTACTAACAGACAGCCCTATAACACTCAGTGCCCAATAGTCAGGTCATTGCTATTTATTTATCTTTTGAGCGTCGTGAAGAGGTACATTTTTCATTCTGACAGCTTTATTCACTCAACTTAATTGTTTCTATTATGCTGTGACAAGCACATCTGTAACAACGTTTCCATTGGAATGTTTTGACTGGCCTTTCTCAGGTCAGTTATAGGTAGACAGAGCGGTCAACGATAGCCGTGCGTACCTTTTACTCGAAGGCAGGAAGGTCAAGTTTGCCTTAATTCTGTTCAGGTGCTGTTCAACATGTGAGCTGAAGTGATACAAATTTCATGTTGGATTATTTCAAGTTGCCTTTCTAACTGTGCATTTAACCGTGCCTTGAAAGAATGAAAACATGCCCTGATCCCTTTCTCCGTGCCTTTGTTATGACTGAGAGGGGGTCAGGGAGAGGGTGGTGATAACGAGGCAGGAGTGTGAATTTTGCGTGTGTCTGCAGAATTTATTTCACGTTGGCTACAGCCTGGCTGTAATGGCCACACACACACACACACACACACACACACATACACACACACACTCCCCGATTTACCGCACGCACTTGGCATTTCCGATGCATTAATGGCAACAGCGCGGGGACAGGAGGGAAGCTAATGCACATTCACTCCGTGAGTGTAGAGCCAGACAAGAACCATTTAGTAATAAGGGGTGTGTTGGGGGAATTGTGATTGGGGAGTGGTTTTAATTTGACGTGGTAATAATCGGTTTGTGTACCGGAGGTTTCTGAATGCTTTCATCCTGCAGTTTGCCTGCCCCTGCTTGCACCTGTGGGACCTTCCGGAATAAAGTGCTTTGAACTCTGCCCTAACCAACCTCCGACCGCAAGAATGAAAGTGCTAAACCTGCTCAGACAGATTTTTTGACCCTACGTGAGTTCTCTTGCCAGGATGCCCATCATGTTCCCTTGCTGTTTTTTTCACTCATCGTTGTATGGAAGATTTTTGGGGTTTTTTTGGTGGTTTGTCTGTGGGCCTTGATTTTGTGACCCGGCCTGCAGCCTTGTATGGGACGGAGATGAGTGTGCTGGTATGTGTGCAGGATTAAAATGTGTGTCAGATGGAGCTCACAGCAGCTTATCAGCTTCCACGCCCATCCATGAAAAGGCCTTCTCTATTCATGGGTCCAGTTACAGGGCTGGGGAGGGGGGCAAACAGGGTGGTGCCCTCCTGGAGAAAAAAAATCTATTATTTCCCTAGGTCTGTGTCCTGTGAACACATATAGATGTCAGTTCAACAACCCTAGTTATCCTGTAATCCCCGGTAAACATGCCAATGGCTGCCTGTGCTTTTTCTCTATGCCCAAATGCAATCATTTTATTCTCTAAGCTGCTCGGAAGGGTTTATTTTCTGCCGCAATGTAACACACACAACTCTGTAAAACCCCAGTTACACAGGAGCAATAACTGTACAACCACACCGGAGAGCACCTTATTGTCTTACACACCTGTCAATCAACTTACACACCTGTGCATCCTGTCTCGTGAATGGATGTCAGCAGTGAGTGTGGAAAGAATGGTTAACAGGATATACTCCTGTTGTACTTGCTGACTTGATAGCCAGCTAGCAGAGCTACTACCTGAGACTTCAATTTGCCATTAGCTAGCATAGCTACCACTTTTGACTTTGATAGGCCATTAGCTAGCATGATAGTCACAGTGTGAGATAATAAGCTCTAAAATGTAAATTTTTGTCTGATGTATTTCCCAAGTTTTTTTCCCCAGTGACTCACTGTTCATTGTTTCCATTGCTGTGATCTGCTGCGATTTGGTTAGCTGGAACCTAATCTAAAACAAACCTTTTCTTAAAGCAATTCCCATAAAATCCTTTGATATTGCTTTTGGCAATTAGTTACAGCCGTCATGTGACTGCATTCTTGTATTTGAACTGGAGAGATATAAAAAAAGCTTCTCATCACTGCAGTTTTCTTAATTTATTTTCAAGCATAATCGCGCCTTAAAGAGGGTTTCATGAGGTGCGTGCACCACTGCGTCCGACCATCCCCAACACAATCTGTCTCTCTGGTTGATTGCATCCTTTTTCACTGCATCACAATGTGGGCTTTGGGACGCCAGCGGGGGGTGATGTCACCGCACCGTGTGGCAGTGCAGGACAGCGTGGGCTCGCTGCTCTTTCTGTCCCCCGCGCCCCTCCCCTGCGCCCCGTCCCCCGCGCCCCTCCCCTGCGCCCCACGCACGCGGGAGCTCCGGCCTGATCGGGGGGGTGTTCGGGGTGACGTCAGGCTCAGCGCCGTCTCTTTTCACCCGCGGAGCGACATATGGCGGGGAGGAAATCCCCCGCGCTGGTTATCCCTGCAGTCATTTCCCAAAGGGCTTAGCCTGCCCGGGGAGGTGAGGCGCTGCCAGGGGCTGCAGGGGCCGGTGAAAACGCCATCTCAATCTGCGGAGGTGGAGTGAGGACACTTTATTTTAAGGGAGAACGTGCCCCCACAGTGCCGATGATCAAGAACTGGGATGTAGGACCTGAGAGGCTGTCCGCTTTTTTCTCTCTCTCTCTTTTTCAGGGTCTGAAGTCATTATCTCGTCCAGAATAGAAAGCTCATATAGGACAGACTTTGTTTTAGCGGTACATTAGAGGTACATTCAGGTTTTGCCTTTGTTGAGGGATTGGCTCTTCCGTTGCGGACCCCTCTAAATGAGAATCTATTTATAGTGCGTGCCCTGAAACTCTGTTAAAAGTTTGAGTTTTCTTTTTTTTCTCTGCTTGGATTAGCGTTTCATGGCCAAGAAATTCTTCAGAAACACACACACCTGCGTGCATGGTCACATACGCAGTGAGGTCACTCTGAGTGCCGGCTCGTTGACAGGGAAGCCTGTCCCTCTAAGTCTGACTGACAGGTGTCATTGCGGAGGTGTGTTTAGGGAGATCACCACCACTGCAGTCTTAGCGTGCATGTTAGAGAGAATCGATTGCTGTGCAATTGGGCAGCGTTAATCCACTGAACTGTGTCCCTGTTATCCTCCCTACTGTACTTATGGGAGTCGCTGCATACTCAAAAGCATGCTTGTGCTGATGTTATCTCTGTGCACTATTTTAATCAGTATGTTTTGTTGTGTTTATGTGGTTATGTGTATATGCAAAGAGAGGGAGAGTGAGAGAGAGAGAGAGTGAGAGAGAGAGGGAGAGAGAGGGATAGAGCATGAGAGGGAGAGAGAGAGAGAAAGAGGGAGAGAGAGAGAGAGCGAGAGAGAGGGTGAGAGCGTGCAATGATATTCCCATCAAAGCAATAGACTACAGTTCATCCGGTGCAGAGCAGAGTTATCCGGTCCATTTCCTAACATGGATCAGAAGTGCCGTGAACTAAAGAACATTCATTAGCTGCTGTTGAAAAAAAAACAGAAGGCTCTCACACTGTGTGCATGAAAAACTTAGATTTTTTTATGACTGAAGAACAATGCAATTTATTTGGTTTAGTGAGGCAGTTAAACCAAGGTCAGGCCCCTGTGCTTTCAAATGTGAAAGCCATTTGGCAGGACTAAATCCACACTACACCACTAGTGCTGGACACTAAAAAATGAAGCAATACCACAGGCTATTGATTCTGGGCCATTATTATGGTACTTTTGAAATGGCATTGTATGTACACTCAGAGAGTACTTTATTAGGTAGTCCTGTACACCAGCTTGTTAATGCAAATATTTAATCAGCCAATCACGTGGCAGCAACTAAATGCATAAAAGCATGCTGTTTTTCAGATCTAATGTCAGAATAGGGAAGAAAGGTGATGAAAGTGACTTTGATCAAGGTGCCAGACAGGGTGGTTTGAGTATCTCAGAAATTAGTGATCGCCTGGGATTTTCATGTTAATGAAAGAGGTCAGAGGAGAAGGGCCAGACTGGTCGAAGCTGGCAGGAAGGTGACACATTACAGTGGTATGCAGAAGAGCATTTCTAAACACAAAATGTGTCAAACCTCTAAGTTTGCAGCAGAAGTAACCAGTAAGTCTGAAAAATAAGTCTAATAAATACTTACTGAAGTGCTCACTGAGTGAATGTAGCTTTTCTTTACAGGCAATTATAGCCCTGTAGCACTTGTAAATGTATTATTTTTACTGCTCAATTCCACCTGCAGCCCATTGTAAAAACTCATGGAAAGAACATTGACTGCCAGAAGGGATCTCTTTTGGGGGATTTCCTAATTATGTTGTCATATGTGTAATCAATGGGCAATATAACAGTATTATGACAGGTTCTTCTATACATCAGATTCAAAAGTAAAGGGAAATACTCGGAATTTCTGACGTAATGTGCAGTAATGACAGTGCTGTACTTCTACTATAGAAAGTCTGCTAAACTGTTTCATAAATTCTTCTGGATTTGAGGCCATAAAAGGGAATCCTACGGGCTGATCTTACTTCCAGTAGAGACTCTGGCAGAAACAATTTCCAGTGGACTTATTTGACGAGCCCCGTGGCAGATTTATAATGATGAGATAACTGATCCTTTGTCGTGAAAATAACTCTTCTATATGCAGGACAACACTTTGAGATCCAGAACTTCCAGTCTTAGAGAGACAGAACTTATGACTAACCGTTTGTGTTGGCTGGTTGTGCAGAGTGATTGGGAATCTGTGGTGTGCAGCTCAATCATATATTTGTTGGAGGACATCATAAATATGATCATAAATGAGCTCATTTCTTTCTATTTTCCACTTCCCAAGTTGAAGGGAGTATAATAATATGCCTTTTTACGTAGTGATTGTTTTATTTTACTCAAAATTGTATGTGGGGAAAATGCATGAAAGAATACAATATCAAGTTTTATGTACTCTAAAGTACCTCTGGGTTTGATTTTGTATCGGATGGCAAATCTGTGAATCTTAGGTTTGTATAATATTCTGAATTATCTGGTGCAGGAGTATATAAATGGTGTATTGTTTTGCATGTTCCAGTAAAGCCCTCCACAGATCCTTTCGGTGTGAATTTCAGCATGAGCCACTTACATTAAGAAGCACAGTGCAGTGTCCTCTGCAGGGCCCCATTGAAAGTGATGGCCTTGTGTCCGCTTGCTAGGTGGTGCTGTTGCCCTCTAAATTAAGCTGATTAAGAACCTTTCAAAATGTACAATGGGCTACTGCTCTGGCCTTATCCCAGTGCAGTGAGAGAGGTAGCGGGACTGCGATTATGCCAACCTGTCCTCAAAATTCCTTTAGCCTTGAGGGTCCAGCTAGAGATGAGGCAGTCCCAGAACTGTTTTACTGTTTTGCCTTAAAGTTAATAAAGTTTTCCAAGTTCTCTCTCTTTGAAATATGGTACAGTATCTTCTTGAGAAACTGGGATGTGACTCAGATATTTGAATACTTTATTCTTGAAGCATACTGTGTATCACTCCGTTAGTGAAGTAGTTTTGCTGCAGCAATCCTGGCTTTGCTCTCATTTTCCCTCTGAAAGTAGATGGTAAGCCAGCGGCATATAGTAGTGCGAGTGTACGCAGGCCTGAGTGTGTATGCCGTTTAAAATATTTAAATTCTATTCAGGTTTTTTTTTTCCAGTTTGCTCACTCTGCCGATGGTGAAAGGCATTCTGGTCTGTGGTCTTGTCACATTTGAATAGCACAGAAAAGATGCATTTGGCATTGAGCAATACACACATACATACATGTACACAAGGAAACTGAAAGGGTTAATTTTACTGAAGGTCCACAAGTCTGCTGTATTATTAGAATCATGTCAGCTCCATGAATATTGTTTTAATAAATGAGTGCTGCTCAAAGCAGTGATTGGTATCAGCTGAGTGTGATGCACCATGACATAATCTGGTTCTCCTAGCATGCTGGGCAAGTTGCCCTCCACAGTAATGAGATGCCGGTCCTGGGAGGTTCCCAGTGTGGGCACCCCGGCTGCCCCCAGAACAGCCTCAACCACAGACACCTGACTACTTCTGTTTCATGCCGCTTGCCAGTGCGTCTGGATTTGTTAGACCTTGCAGCCGTTTGCTGGCAGGGAACCATTACTAGAAGACTGTAAGGCCTTATTGGCATCATTCTAGCCAATAATCTTATCAACATTTATCCTTCTTTTTATTTTTATTTTTTTACTCCTGGTTAAATGCACATGTTCTGTGTAATGTTTCTTCACATGCAGTTTGGCAAGCTTGACTGTAACTAAAATAACTTCCTTGTGAGGTA
The DNA here is from genome assembly GCF_963514075.1 of Conger conger. NCBI lineage: Eukaryota > Metazoa > Chordata > Actinopteri > Anguilliformes > Congridae > Conger > Conger conger. Next base: position 53,504,763 of record NC_083767.1, read on the forward strand.
GAAAATATAACATTTGCTTCTGAGTCCAAGTTTAGGACAAAATGAACTGAGTCACCTGTCATTTTCATACATATCACTGTGGAAGTGAGAAAAAATGACTATCATACTAGTACTATTACTAGTGTAGTACTATTATAGTACTGATATTATGTATGTACTAAATTGTAATTTTCATTGAATAACTCTGTGGAGAGTTCTATTTTTTTTGTCTTATTAAACTGTCTGTCTGACTAAATTACTAATTTCAAAATGAAATCATGCCTTAACCGTTTCACTTGTGTGTTTTGATATTAAAATGAGTTAATACTGTTTGTTTTCTCTTCAGTCGGGACCCCGGAAACTGACATGGAGAGACAGGTTGCCTGGATACATCATCAACATCTCCTCCATCTTATTCATGGTGGGCCCATACTCCTGTGCTCCATTATACTGTAGTGCCCACTTGGAGGACTTTGTTTACATGTTGCAGCATGTGGTTGAGATGTGGTCAAATATGTTTTCAGTCTGGCTGATACTACTGGTTACCTTTAGCCTTAAATCCCTTCTAATGATTTTGAATGACCTGCTGCATTTGAAATGGTCCACAGTTCTTCATATTGTGTGTGCGTTGTTGTCTTGTTCCAGTTCGGCCTGACGTTCTCTGCTGTGTTTGGCATCATTGTCTACCGGATCACCACCTCGGCCGTCATGGCCATGAGCCCTGACCCAGAGGCCAAGTCCAACGTGCGGGTAACGGTCACTGCAACCGCGGTCATCATCAACCTGCTGGTCATCCTGATCCTGGACGAGATCTATGGCGCTATCGCCGTCTGGCTCACCGAACTCGGTAAGATGGCCACCCGCTCCTCCTCAGCATTAACCTTTGACCAACCACTCTGACCCGTGTGTACTTTCCTTTACAGAACTGGTCTGACCAATCAACGGCTATGTGCATCTGTCCAGCATTCAGCCCAGTAGTCACTAAGCCTATTCTTGATTCATTTTTGTTTATAATTTATTTAGCCAGGAAGTCCTGCTGAAAAGAGAAAAACTAATTTTTCAGGGGAAATCTTGCCAAGAAGGCAGCCTTGACTCTCATGAAGCACTGACGTGCTATTTGCGGACAGACACAAACCGCGCCCGGCATGGGAAATCCAATGATGTGCGCAGTAAAATTCAGCTGTACAGCTTCTCAAAAACATTTCTCATCCAATTCATCACCCTCTGAACAAGTTCCAAAATCAGCTTGCATTCCAGACAGCACTTCTCTTCCTATTAAACTCTGACTCCTTCCCTTCCCCAAAATTGAGGTTTCACTTCCTATTTTATTCTGCTGAAAGAGTCATGAATGTTTCATCGTCTTGATCCGTGAAGCGCTGCCTAAACCAGCTGTCAGTTGGCGGTCATTGGGGTTTCATTAAAAGATACTTTAATAAATTAAAGCCTCTTGAGGGATTTTGGATACATTTGTTCTTGCTTCCTGCTGAATAAGACATAACCCTGCTTTTTTTCTTCATTTCCGTCAATGACCGGACTCGTCCGGTATACCGGCAGCACGCCGAAGGGCAGGGAAACGCAGGGCATGTGGTATTAACCTAGTTCCGCGCACACTTATCTAGGTCTGATGTCATCACATAACTGGTTTCAGCAGACCCCAGACTGCTCTGATATGCTACAGCCATATCGCTATTCATCAATTTTGTGTGTACAGTATTATGGTATTATTGTGTTTTATTGCTATCGTCATTGTGCGGTAGGAATAATCTGTCATGTCAGCTGTACAATTACGTCTTGGGAGCATCGGTAAAACGCACAGCCCCTCGTAATCCTGCTGGAGCTTGCAGTGCGCAGTGGATAATCATCAGTCTGCCTGGGATGGTTTAGGGCAGTATGGGGAAGCAGATTACACCCAGAAAGGTTATGGCTTGTGGGGGTGGGTTAGAGAAAAAGGGGACATTGGCAGGAGTTATGGTGCCGGGGCGGAGGGGGATTGTGTGCGTCTGTGTGGGGGCGTGGGTGGTAATGAAGGTGTCCGTCACACTAAATGTAAAAACAATAGTCCTTCAACAGTCCATTTTGTTTTGATTGTCCTGTGGTTTAGCAGTCTTTAAGCACAGGGCACTGCGTTTAAAGAGGTAACATGTGAACTATGATGTATTATATCCATTCAGCTGTCTTAGATGGACATAAATAGGACCCAAAAAGGCATTAAATATATCCTATTGCCCGTTTAAAGGGAATGGAATGTTAGCACTCCAGGAATGATAAGAATCGAAGAGGAGGTGAAGAATAAAAGTGAAGGTGACGGGTAAAAATGAAGGGAGAGAGAATTTTGGGGGGAAAGGGGGGGTGCATGTTGATGGGTTCATTAGTTAAAAGCTGTGGAAGGTAGAGAGGAATGGAAGCCAAAAAGTATCATTACACTTGATTGGACCACCCAGAAACATCACATTTCTCTTTGTTTTTACAGAGATCCCTAAAACTGAAAAGGATTTTGAGGAACGGTTGATTCTGAAGGCCTTTCTCCTGAAATTTATGAACGCGTATGCCCCTATCTTCTATGTGGCGTTTTTCAAAGGAAGGTAGGCAGCTGCCCACTCTCCTTTCCTCTATGAGTGTGCAAAAAGGTGAATATACTGAGCATTATGAGGGCAAAGGGGTTTGAGTACAACTTCCATAGTACAAAATAAGTACATGGTCCACTTGTTAAATCCACCATACTTACCTATGTCGTTCAGATATATTGTATATTACATAGCCATATTACAATACCGTCCTGCTTTCAATTTACACACACACAGAGAGATAGATATCAGATTCAGACTTTCACAGGGTTGCACATGCTTTTCTGGAAGCTGAAAGAAAAGTGGAGAACATGTTGCTGAAATTCAGCTCAGAAGTGGCATGTACCGTAAGCGCATGCGTGTGGGGGTGTAGCTGAACGCACAGGGGCGTGTGCATGCAGGGAGAGGGTAGGGAGAAAATGCTCATGCGTAGCAGCGTAAGCATGCCAGCGCTGCTGAATGTTTGAAGGCCTTGATTCAAAGCATAAACACATTCCCAGATCACCCCGCCATTCCCATGTGTCTCTCCCCCCTTTGATGGGAATGCTCGGCGGTCATTCCTCCTGTGTGTGAACATAGATGGATCAGATCTGATAAAGCAAAGCGGAGAAAATCTCTGGCACTGTATACACAGTGCCAGAGGCCCCGGCCAGGGCTATAAACATCAGACAATTAAAACCGCAGCTCTGCCACAGAACCAGCAAACCAGACCCAGGCTAAAGAGGGTCTTCTGTGGAAGTGAAACCTCACCAGACATTATCCGGATTGTTCCGGCAGGTTCGCCGGCCGCCCGGGGGACTACGTGTACGTCTTCAATGACTACCGCATGGAGGAGGTGAGCCCTCTCCCTCCCGTCTGTCGGTGATGTTTGGGCCGTCTCTGTACTGGCGTGACCTGTGACGTGAGTCTCTCTGTGCTCTCTCCCGTGGCAGTGTGCACCCGGGGGCTGTCTCATTGAGCTCTGCATCCAGCTCAGCATCATCATGCTGGGGAAACAGCTCATCCAGAACAACATTTTTGAGATAGGAATTCCGTAAGTACACCCCCCCCCCCCCCCAGTTTCTATAAGCTTCTGTCAGGTAAACACCTGGGGTAAAAATGCCTCTCTTCTCTAATCCTGTTCATTTCAAATAATTGTTTGCAATTGCCTTTAGGGCTTTTTATGTTGTGTTGGAATTTTAAAAGCAACAGTGATTGTTTGCAACAATATCTTGGACCTTCTTAATTGTGGCGAAATGTAGGACAATGTTATGGTGGTTTCTGAGGGTCAAATTGTGTTAAAAGAAAGCCAGTGTTTTTCAAATGTACACTCGTTGACTACTTTATTAGGTTTTTATTTCCTCTTTTAGCATAAAAGATGCAAGGCGGGGCAGAGGGGCACTGTCAGGTAGCACAGTGTTTCTGAAAGCTTCTGTTCACAGTACAGTGATAATTGAATCCTGTACAGACTGTGACCAGCAGTCCCATGGGAAGGTGCATAATTGGCCATAGCATTGCCTGGGAGGGCTTCAGTCAGCTAGGTAATTCTGTACCTCATTACACACGTGTGGTCAGGCTGCCGTGGTCTGCCTGTGCCAGCTCTACTGCATAAGTACGGCAGGTCTCTGGGGGAATGAACGCCCTGCAAAGGTAGGTACAGGTAGGCTGCTAAGAGAAGGACAAACAAGTGCACTAGAGGCAAAAGATGGGGATGGCAAAAGATAAAATGTATGGTTTAGTGGCACTTTAGAATAAACTTAAATTGATCCCATTATAGCATCATAGTTATTAGGAATGCATCACATTCCTTTTTATTCTCTCACCACAAGGATATATGTCAGTCCTTCAAAGCAGAGTTCAAACCTACTCCATTGCCCCCCCAATGGCAAACATGGACATATGTTTCTGATATGTTTGATAGACTGCATTTGTGTGTGTGTGTGTGTGTATGTGTGTGTAAGAGTTTGTGTCCCCATTTGTTTTCATGTACGTGTGCGTGTATGTGAGCGTGTATGTGCAGGTGTGTGCGTGTGTGGGCAGTGTCTGTTTGTGGGTATATGTGTAGCCACGCATGTTTGTTTATGTGTGTGTGTCGATGCGTGCATGTGCCTGTGGGTTTCTTTTTATGCCAATGTCTTTCAACAGCTGTCAAATGCAAGCTTTGCCGTGGATGGTGGAAAGCACTTATGATACAAAGGAACAAATTAAAAAGTAATGCGGTGGGAAAGAGCTGGAACTTTGAAGTATAAATAATGCAAGCTTGCATTTAGTCTGTTTTATTGGAGGTATTAATAGGCGGCAGGGATATGGGCCACGCGGCCTGTTTCTTCCAATGTGTTTGGCCTTTAAAGCCAACATTACATTAAATCCTATCCGTAGTAGCCCTTTCAAATTTAGCCTTTATTGCCCCATTGTTATTAAAATGGATAGACTACACTGTGCTGATGCAGTTTTTACTCAACCAATGTTGTAGTTATTTTGGTTTCTTTACTACATAATAATGGTGTGAAAGACAGCTGAATTCAATCAAAGATAATGAATAAAATGTTTACACATGCTATTACATTTTGAAATACAACACTGAATGACTTTTAGAATTATCTCAAATAATTCTAGCTTAATCAAAAACACAGTACATTTACGATAACACAAATGAATTCATGTGTGTTTTTTGAATTCGCTTGTGCTTGCATTGCTGTTTTTTTCCTAAATAGTACATTGTAAGCAAACAAAAGCAACTTTGATGTCTTGATTTTCTTTTACAAAAGAATAAAAAAAGGCTTAAGTCAAACGTATGACTTTCATTAGAGACACTATGATGGATGCAGCTGTGTAAACGTTCTCCGGAGCCTTCGACAGGCTAGCCATGTCCTGTCAGGCATTGTGTGTGAGAAAACAGCAGTGATCAAAAACATTGTTACTACAAAACCTTGTGAAGGTTGACATGTGACACTTTGAATTAGCCCAAGGTAGCGCTGAGTGACACTTTGTGCCTTCCTCCTCCACCCCCATGGGTTTGAGGTGCTGAGTACAGAGGGCTGTGAGGTGCACTATGTTTTGGTTCTTTTTAGTCTCCCTTTTGACATATTGGAAATGTGACTCACATTCTGCAGAGGTTTCTGATTGCCTATAGATATTTGATCTGAATGTTTGGTCATTAATGTAGCTCAATTTCACGGGATTCAGTTACTCCTAAAAAATAAAATAAAATAATTTCCAATCACATTTTTTCAGAAGAAACTCAAGTCGTTTATTTTCCGGGATTGGGGTGTACCAAAATTTCAGGGAGCTACAGTTAGGAGAATATGGTACAGTCTGCCTACAGAAGGACCTGTGGGTGGATACTGGGGTTAAAGAGATCAATGTGTGGAGGTGGTCGGTTTGCACTGGGCCACAGGGATATGCTGTAGAGTTACCATGTTAGTTTCAGACTTCAAAGTGGGCACTGAGTCTTCTGTGACAGCAAGTGAACCAGCTTTTGTGAGATATGCATCGGAGATCCCAAGTTCCCCCACAAACTCAGCAGGTCCTCTCCTGTCTTTAATTGACAGGACGCAGGAAGAACCTGCACAAAATATGGCTTTCGCAAATGACAACCATATGGCACAATAATGGGTTTCCCAGGAAGGTCTGTTGGGCATTACAGAACATTTCTTCTTTCGAGTGTCAGTCGAGGTCAGGCCACAATGGGAAAAACAGAGCAGGAGTTAAGCTGTGTTCTGGACCTGCACTGACATTTTTCTGGAGATCAGGAAATGGCCGTCTCATATACATGCTATTTTTTATCTGTCACACAGTTCTGATTAACAAGCTCCACAGAAATGCAAGGACAGAACATAAACAAATGCACATGCACTTCTGAACAAGTGGACTACGAAATGTTTCCTCTTTATGTCTCTTCTCTCTCTTGAGAGTGGTCTTCCCTTTTCCTACAGAATTCTGAAAGGGACATTTAAGTGTATTACACTGTGAAGCATTTGTGGACTTGAGTGTGATCAAAAAAAAGAAAAACAGGTTTAATTTTTTCATCCCCTTTGTAAAAATGTGAATGTCCTGGTTTGTAGGAAGCTGAAGAAACTCTACAGGACGTTGAAGGAAAGAGGTGCCGACCCGAAGGACACTGATAACCAGCATGCCAGAGCACCTCAACGCTGGGACCTTGACTACGACCTGGAGCCCTTCGAAGGCCTGGCCCCGGAGTACATGGAGATGAGTGAGTCAGCCCCCTCCCTGCTGGCGTCCCTGAACATGATGATATGAGTGATTAAACAACAGTTAGGGCCGACTGTGTATTGTGATTGGCCGGACACATTCCATGAGTGCTGATGGAGTCCCCTCCAAAAGTATTGGAACAGCAAGTTCAATTCCTTTGTTTTTGCTGTACACTGGAATCAATTGAGTTTGAGGTCAAAGGATGTACATAAGATGACAGATCCGAATTTCAGCTTTAATTTCCTGGTATTTTTTTAATCTAGATTTGTTAAACAACTTAGAACATATCAGCTTTTGTGTCAGACCACCCAATTTTTAGGTGAGCAAAATTATTGGAACAGGTGTTTCTTATTGCCCAGATGGATCCTGTTAGATTGATTGGTTAAACAATAAATAGCGAATGTCTACTCTTGGTTTTGGCCTTGGGTTTTGCCTGTGAAGACTGAATTTGTGTTTGAAAAGATGAAGACCAGAGAGCTGTCTTTGGGAGAAAAGCAAATCATTTTCAAGCTTAGAAAAGAGGGAAATCAATCAGCACCATTGCACAAGCATTGGGATAGCGTGTACAACAACTTGGAATGTCCTGAAAAAGAAAGAAACTGCTGGCATACTGAGCAACAGACATCAAACAGGTCTACCAAGGAAAACAACAGCAGTTGATGACAGAAACATTGTGAGAGCTGTGAAGAAGTCAGTGACATCACAAACTATCTCCACAGGGTAGGGGTGAGGGTATCTCAATCAACCATTCGAAGAAGTCTTAGAGAGCAGCAATATAGTGGCTAAACCACAAGATGCAAAACACTCATCAGTTATAAGAATCGGAAGACGCGATTACAATTTGCAAGTACAGAGATGAGCCACAAAGGTTCTGGAACAAAGTTTTACGGGCTGATGAGACCAAGATTAGTCACTACCAAACTGATGGAAAGGTGAAAGTGTGGAGAAATAAGGGATATGCTCATGATCAGAAACATACAAACTCATCTGTGAAGCATGGTTAAAGAAGTGACATGGCTTGGGCTTGCATGGCTGCTTCGGGAGTGGGCTCACTAATCTTTATTGATGATGGTAGCAACTTCTGAATTTAGAGGTCTACAAAAACATTCTGTCTGTCACCGTAAGGAGAAATGCATCCAAACTAATTGGGAGGAACTACATCATCAGCATCATCAATGGCCCAACACAACAAAGGACTTCACTAGTGAGAAGAAGTGAATTGAGCATGCATTTCACCTCCTAAAGAAGAGATTGAAGGGAAAACCCCCTCCAAAACAAATAACAACTGATGGAGGCTGCAGGAAAGGTCTGGAAAAGCATCACAAAAGAAGAATGCTAGTTTGGTGATGTCAATGGTTGCTGGCTTGATGCAGTTATTGCAAGCAAGGGATATGCTACCAAATATTAAGTGTTATTTACTTTCATTTACTTGAATACTCTCCCAATACCTACAAATTGGGTGGTCTGATAGTAAGGGTGATATGTTCTACGTAGTTTAACACATCTATTTGTAAATACTAGGAAATAAAAGTAGAAATTCTGAACTCTTGTCTCGTGTTCATCTTTTTATCTCAACCCCAAATGTATTCAGTGTATTGCAAAATCAAATGAATTTACCTTGCTGTTCCAATACTTTTGGAGGGGACTATATATAGTGCAATAGCACTTGGACCTCATCAACAGCCGGGATTAATCCACACTGTTACGTTAGAGTGATACTTCACCAGAATCGGAAAAAGGTTAGCGACCTCATTCACTGGCTAGCCACATTTTCATAGTGGATATATTTGATAGCATCACGTTTGATCTTTTCCACCTGTTGAAAATAGAATAATATTTGGACAGTGATTGTTACGGAGCATGCTGTTCCTATTCTTGTTGTTTCTGAGCCAGAAGATTCAGTCCAGAGATACAGGAAGAGATACGCTGCCAGTCAAAGTCAGTCAAACCCAACAAGCTTATCTGGAGTCTCTATTATCCCTGGAAATGTACAGTTAAATGTATACAACCACCAACAGTGATCTCACAATCAGGTTAAAACAGTGGCTTGATTTATTGTTCTTGCCACCCATTCATTAGCCTATAACTTAAATAGTCTACAGAATCCTCCCTTTTTGAAAAATAAAATTCCTTATTAGATCAATATGCGTGACTTGTGACTTGCTCTTACAGAATGTTCCAGTGTGAACAGTGGCGAAAACAAAATAATCATGAATAAAATCAAACCAGTTTTACATGAAATAGAGAGACTCATGATCATAGGGGGTGGCAGATAGACAATGTGTGTCAGAGGCATGAAAAGTAGTCTGTCATTTTAATGTTTTCTTTTCATTTTAATGTATTGATCTATGATGTTATCGAGTATAAAATAGTATAAAATAATAATAATAATAATAATGATGTTGTCAACTGTAGTCATATGTCATTACAGTCACCTTTCAAACATGTCTGCTCGGATTTTCTGATGGGGTTAGGTTAGGGTGGGAACCCAGTTTGTGAGTTAGCTAGCTGATTGATTGATTGATTGATTTTTATTTATGGATAAAATTGCCAGCTAGCCAGCCTTTAAATTTGTTCATAGCGTTACCTGGCAACAGAAACAGTTTTACATTAGCTAATAGAATTCTGAAGGAACAATTTTTTTGTTAGTGGAGCCAAATAAATTAAAAGCGAAATTAATGAATTCATTGCTTTGGATTATAGTGACCACTCAAATGACCATTACTTGAGAAATAGCCTCATCTGTAGAAGTATTGTATAAAAGCAATATCACACTCCAGGTCATGCTGTTACACAGTAGTATCATCATATCATGGCTGTGATAATCTTCAGCACTTGGCCCGCAGCCTCGAGCTTACGGCCGAGCATATAGCGGCATATAGAGCACGGCACTCCCTGTCATGTCGTATTGCGTAAGTGAGACTCATTTCTGTTTCCCAGCGATGAGTGGATGAGCTGTCTTTCTGACTGTTCCACAGAATTGAGAAATATACAGTACAGTTTCTTTTATTTTTATTTAGATTTTTAGATTGAGATTGAGATGAACAGGTACGACCAGTTCGTGACTGACAGAACACAAATATGAGCAAGTGAGACCACTCCTTAATTCAGCATTAGAACATTATAGGTGATATTAATGTGAGAGCTCCTCTAGGCAGTGTAGGTGTTCTAATCTAGAGCATGGTAACATGCACGTGTGATATCCCTCTTAAGCTTGTGCTCTACAACACGGTGATATAAGCGTGTGATGCCCCTCTCAGTTGTTCTTCTGGATAATTGTGATAGTTAATGAGCGAGATCCCTGCAGTATACGCTTGTGTTGTAGAACATGGTGGTGTGTCAGTGCGGCTTCACTGAGCCGTGGGGCATCGTGCAGTATTAGCCTTGCCGAGTGTGGTGTCAGAGATCTATCTGCTTACTGAGGCACGCATGACCGAAGGAATTCAATACTGGGTTAAGTGGCACAGTATATGCATTGAATCCAGGGCCCAGTTCCACATACATGGAAATATAAATTGTAGAATGGAATGGGTCGTGCAGCAGGGACCCCAGGGCTTTATTGATGAGCAGAGACCTACTTCAATTGCAGGGTAATTAAACATCCCATGCAGTCTTTCTGTATGATGTATAATATAATGACACTATTATCTGTATTTTATTTATTTTTTTCATTATGCTTTAGCAAACACAACACAACATATTATATATGACTGAAAAGACTGGAATACATCAAAATGAAACTATCAAAATAAAACTATCAAAAACATAATACAACTTCAAGTTCAAGTCATCTCCCATTCATTGTCATGTTTTCAGTATTGAACAAACCTTGTACAAACCATCCATGACTGCACTGTGGAGTATCTGGTTCTGTGTTTACCAGTACAACACTGTAATGAAACAATCTTTTAAAAGGTAGAAACCAAACATTCGTTCATGGGAGTTTAGTCCAAGTTGAAATATAGTATTTTAGCAGTGGTCGACCTTGCCAAAAACACCCTCTTTTGAATGAGCATGATGGAAGTTTTCTCTAGCTTGGTGTTGGAGTTGTGCTTGTGGTAACATAGAAGCCACTGCTATAGTCCTCAGGTTGAGTGAGGCATTTTCAGAGATCACAGAATGTACAGTTGGCAAGAGCAAAAACAGGAAATGTTTTATGATGAATATTTTTATTTTAGGAATTGGCTAAATGCGGCAGAATTTTCTAAGAGACCTGGATAATGGTCCGAACACAACACATATATCAATATTTCAAACGCAAATTAAAAATGTATTATAAAGCAAGGCTCCCAAGTGACTCAACCGGTAACCAAGGTGCCCACAATGAGCGTTGGTTTGGATAATTCAAAGAGTCTTGAGGCATCATCTTCAGAAGAGTTATTATTTTGCACCAGCCAGAGAGGGGGAGTCATGCACATGCATATGCTATACATCTCATAAACGCTGCTGCTCAGCTGACCTGGTGGACTATGGGGTGAAGTAGAGTGGCTGTTGCTGCTGCTCCTGCCTATGCATTTCCGTTGTGTGCACGCTAGACTACACCTTCCCAAGTTGACAAGGGACAGGCTTACAGTCACATCCCTGGTCTTCCAAACCGGAGAAAAATTAAAGAATGTCTGAGAAGAGGTGCATGAACTTTTGTGCGTCAAATTTGATTGAATCCAGACCATCATCATCGCATTGCCCTAAATAGGTCTTTCCCACAGAAAGCCCGTTCCCTGGCTGAATGTCTTTCCAAAGTGCCAATTGTGCAAATCTCATAAACATCTACATTCCTTGTGGGCAATGTACAAACATGAAGTTTATTGAAGAACTTATTAGTGCAGTCAAATGTTGCTTACTATTTATTATAATTAAGGACTTGTGTTTTTTTAAAGTAGTTTACCAAACTGGTAGGGAGCATTGGTTATGGGTAATCAACTTCACACATTCAGAATTGAAGGGATGAAGGAATGGAATTTAGGTTGTAGTTATGGTATTGAGTTATGGTACTGTCAGTTGTAAATTCATTTGATAATTAATGTCAATGATAATTAAAGTTCAATAACGTACAGTATTGTCATGTCCTGACCAAAGCGGAGTTTGCTTCTGAAAGCTTAATGAATAGATTATAAAGCATGTATTCGGGGCCACATGGTTCAGGCAGTAAGAGCAGTTGTCTGGCAGTTGGAGGTTTGTCGGTTCGATCCCCCGCCCGGGCTGTGTCGAAGTGTCCCTGAGCAAGACACCTAACCCCCAAATCCTCCTGACGAGCTGGTCGGCGCCTTGCATGGCAGCCAATCGACGTGAGTGTGTGTATGAATGGGTGAATGAGAAGCATCAATTGTACAGCGCTTTGGATAAAGGCGCTATATAAACGCCAACCATTTACCATTTATTCACAGCTCTAGGTGAAAGTAGGCCCTTAAAGGGAGCATCCTCAGAAATGCACATCTTTCCCCCTCTCGCTGTTACCTTGCTCCCCCAGTGTAGAGAGAGTTGGTGGATTTGAAGGGCGAGGGCGGAGCGGGCGATGTGTCTGCTGGGTTTTATGTGTTGTCAGCAGTCTGCTGCCCGAGACCCTTTTTACTCCTGTCCGCTGTTCAACCCCACATCACCTTCTCATAGTCACTGAGCTGTGTCTGTGCCCAATGATCTATATCTACCGCATAGGAAGGCTGAAGTTTCACCTTTTATTGGGGAATATATTTTAATGTGTGTGTGTGTGTGTGTGTGTGTGTGTGTGTGTGTGTGTCAGTAGGTGCGTGCGTGTTTCTGTGTGTGGGTGTTTGTGGTGAATCATGTGTGTGTTTGTGCATGCATGTTTCTGTGTGTGGGTGTTAGTGGTGAATCATGGATTTGTGTGTGTGCACGTCCATAGGTGCGTGCGTGTGTGTTTGTGTGCGGGTGTTTGTGATGAATCGTGTGTGTGTGTGTGTGTGTGTGTGTGTTTGTTTGTGCGTGAGTGTTTCTGTGTGTGGGTGTTTGTGGTGAATCTTGTATGTGTGTGTGTGTGGGTGTGTGCGTGTGTTTGTGCATCCATAGGTGCGTGTGTGTTTCTGTTGGATCATGTATTTGTGTGTGTGTGTGTGTGTGTGTGTGTGTGTGTGTGTGTGTGTGTGTGTGTGTGAAGACCAGCTGCTCTTTTCTCCTATGCCCTACATGCTGAGCTCTTCATTCTTCCATTTAAATCCTGCTGAAAATCCTGCTGGAGAAGGAGAGCAGAGCACAACCTTCTGTAGCTGTACTGTGTGGACCAATGCTTCAGTCATGGCTGCCCTTACACTGCAAACACATCACTGTATGTGTAGAGTAATCTCCACTATGTGTTCTAAGCTGAAGGTTTATTTGTATGGAATGATTTGTTTGTTTTCTATAAGATTAATCCATTGGCATTGTCAGCACAAATATCTGGATATGGCATCATTACAATTCAAAATGTTTGTTCTGCTATGTATGGACACCACCATCGTTATCAATGATGTTGCAGTTTGACAGCAGTTTTATAGTAACCACACTTTCTTCTCTAGCTCACGTATAATGTGACATGGCTTTATTCAATGTTTGACCTAAATATACTGTATATCTTATGTGTGTCTTACTGTGCAGAATGTACAATTTGCATTTTCTTTTCCATGATTTTGTATTTTGACCTTAAATACAAAATTTAATGTCAAAACAGTTAAGAAAATGCTGAGATTTAAGCTTCCAGCCTAATCTAGGGTAACTAACACACACACACGGACAGAAAGTTCGCAGCAATCTGATCAAGGGACTGCACTGTTCCAGGAAATGTTGTTGGGTGAGTGAAGCATAAGTGAGCCCCTGATTGAAGCACACCGTGTAAGCATCATATCAATTATACGGTGGTTTTCATATTCTTGAAGTGAAAGTGAGCTTCAGCATCACAGTAACTTCAGAGAAATCTCTGGGGAAAGTTATTTTGGCATGAATCAGAAGTGTATCTAAAATGCACAACATCTTGGGACCCATAAAGAATGTATTCCTGTGGACATTGCTCATCTGGACAGGAAGTTTAATGTCAGGGTGGAACAAAAATATTATTTATAACTTACTTATCAGAGAAAGAATGGATGCATTGAGTGAGTACACATTATTTTCAATGAGATTACAGTGATAATATCATCAAAGACGAGTTGATATTTCCCAAGGAAATATTTCAGTTTGTCGGTCATTTGCTGAAGTACGATCTGATGTGGCTATTTTTTCCGTATTATCTCCCATTTCTTCCTTTGTCAACTATTTTCCTGCAGTTGAAAGCCTTGCCCGATCCTTTGCCACTTCAGGAGAGAATTTCATAACATACATAGCCAATTGTCATTGGATCTGTACCTGCCGTGTAGCTGGTATAGTACAGTCAGATGGGTGGTGGTTCATTGGCCAGGGGAGTCTTTATTGTGTGATGAGGCAGGGCACATGCTGCCAACTGAAACTCCAGCACCACCCATTGTCCTATTGAACTCCCATCCACTACTGGCACTGGTGTGATCACAGTTTTATTACAGACTATAAGTTGTACAGCACCAAAAGTCAGCACCAAATTGCCCACCGAACAAAAGCAAATTTAGCAATAGGCTGACTGGTGGTTGTGTTGGCTGTCTGTTTTAGCGTGTCTGGAACAATACAATCATTTTGTTTATTCACATGCATGGTGCATATATTGCTAACAGATCGGCCTGGCATGAACATGGGACTGGGTGTGATTTTAACAGCTTATATCCCTCATTTGGGACTTCCCCTGTCCGGTAATGTTTGTCTGCTTCCCTGCGGTGATTCCGTTGGGTACTGATGTTTGTTTGTTTGTTTGTTTGTTTGTACGTTTGTTTCCTCGCAGTAATTCAGTTTGGATTCGTCTCCCTCTTCGTGGCCTCCTTCCCCCTGGCGCCACTCTTTGCTCTGCTTAACAACATCATCGAGATTCGCCTCGACGCCAAGAAGTTCGTCACCGAGCTGCGGCGGCCAGATGCTGTGCGGGCCAAGGACATCGGTATCGCTACCTAGATTTGGCTCGGTCGAACTGGCTCGTTCCTCTGGCTGTCTGCTTTTACAAATAGAATCTTTCACATTTGGTTTTGCTTTAGGTCTATGGGCCTACATTTTAAGGACTTGAGGATTTTCAGCACAGTGTACGGAGTCAACCAGGTCTACTAAGTTCTTCAACAAGTCCAGTGTATTCAGTGTCTTCCATTCCTGTATGTTCACCATATGCTCCATACGCCTGGTTTTAATAACGTTGTCTCTGTAGGGTGGCCCATTCCAATAATTTGCAACTATTGAACTTTGTATTCATCGCAGCACTTTCTGTGCGGCGAATATGTGTGCTGTCAGGTGACCCTTGTTTACCCACAGAGAGAGGCTGTTAACGCCTCTTAATGTTTGTTTGAACTCCTTAATGAAGAACATGTGAGTCTGTCTGATCTGTCAGCGTGGGGCTTAAATGCTTTTAATGGAAACTGCAGGATTCTCACAACATATACACCCCCATATCACTCTCTCTCTCTCTCTCTCTCTCTCTCATTGCAGGAATCTGGTACAACATCCTTAATGGAATTGGCAAGTTCTCGGTCATCATAAATGTGAGAGCACGTCGATATTTCTGAAACATTTGGGCCATTTTGACATTCAATACATGGAAGAGCTGAAAGGGCTTTCTTCAGTAAAACTGCATAAATAAATACTCTCTTGAAGGGATAATGAGGCTCTGTGAGTTTTAGAACTCCACCTAGAATTTTGTCTAGATTTTCCATGATCTCAATGTGTTTACAGTGGTAGGGGAACACCTGAACCATCGCCCATGTGTTTACAGCCATCTCTCTAGTGTAATATAATGTGGGCGGCCTGTAGCGTAGTGGTTAAGGTACATGACTGGGACACGCAAGGTCGGTGGTTCTAACCCCACAATAAGATCCGCACAGCCGTTGGGCCCTTGAGCAAGGCCCTTAACCCTGCATTGGTCCAGGGGAGGATTGTTTCCTGCTTAGTCTAATCAACTGTATGTCGCTCTGGATAAGAGCGTCTGCCAAAATGCCATTAATGTAATGTAATGTAATGTCCCAACCTCCCTCACAGGCATTTGTCATCTCCTTCACCTCGGACTTCATCCCACGGCTGGTCTACCAGTACATGTACAGCGACACGGGTACCATGCACGGCTTCATCGACCACACCCTTTCCTTCTTCAACGTCAGCAACTTCAAACCGGGCACTGCTCCCAACTCCTCCCAGTATGGCAGAGAGGTGCTATTGTGCAGGTGAGGTCCAACGCTGATAATGCGTCAAGAGCCCTCATCTAACGTTCCTCAGAATGTGTAGTCCCCAGTGCTGACCCAGGAAGGCCACAGGTTCTACTGGACCCGGTTTAACCCAAGTTATAAATTGCATCATACATTGCTCTAACTGATCAGTTAAATGCTGAGCAGTAATGAAAACAATCACGCCCTGAGGCATTTTTCTGGAATGCAATGTCTTGTGCTGAATATGGCATGTGTATCAGAGTTCCTGCTTGATTTGAAGAAAGAGAGATGCTTATGGGAAATGAGATTGAGGTGGTTGTAGGGAATTCATGCAGTAGGGTTAAGTGAGGTAGTGTGTGAAAGAAAGAAAATCCCAGAGATCCATGGTCATAATCACATTTTCTCACCCTTCTTACAATATATTTGGTATGCTCAAAGTAGTAAGTACATTAGGGTGCTATCGCAAGCGGACATATGGTAATCTAGGAATTTCCAGAGCGCATCACAATCCGTAATTTTAGTGGGAGTGAATCATGTGCATCATTTTCTGACTGGGTAATTCCACTAGGGGAAACTTTTGGGTTTTTTGGCTTTCTCAGACATGTATGCTAATATGAACCCTATTTGAACTGACACAACTGAGTTTCATGGAAACTTTTAGATATATAGTAGAAAGTTTCCAGACCTGGAGTGCTGAAGAAAGCAAGAAAAGGGAGCAGATATGGACAGCTTGTTTCAATTGCACTTACATTCCTCCACTGCTGAAGAAGAGTTTTTAAGAGAAAATAAACAAATACAATCAATGACTTCAATGGAACAGTACATGCCGTGTGAACGTCCAGTGAAATTACAGCTGCAATTAATTTTCCCTCTCATGATACTAATCCCGAATGAATAAACTAAAGATTTATGTGATATTTTTAAAATGTTTATATACTGTATAAAGCTCAATAAATAACTATTATAATATCATATCATTTTTAATAATAATAATAAGAAGAAGAAGAAGAAGAATACAAGCGAAGGAGGGGAGTGAGTGAGATGGATAGAGGGACAGAGCAACAGAAAGCTTCCATTGCAGAAACCCTGGGGTCAGACCTGGCTGTAAAAAGAGACCCTGCTACTGTGTTTGTCTGTCAGTTTCCAAAACAAGCTGTAGGATGTTAGGCAACAATAACCCCTTTGAGCGTGCACTTTAGTGCTGTCCCTCAGGCTGCTGGACCGGACTATCTTAACCCCAGGCCCCCGGAGAGAGTCTTTATCAGAGGGGAGCTGTGCTTTCTGGCAGGGCGGATTGGGAACGGGTCGAGCCCTGTTTGTTTGCGTGTTTTTACTGTGCCCCCTGGAGACCAGTGGCTGCAGGATGTCTGCATCTTCACTTCCTACTGTGGGGATTCAAAAAAGGGGAGTGGGGGGGTGTTGTATGGGCAACACGGCTGATGAGGTGGAAAGATGGAACTATTTACTAGTATCAGTTACTTAATTGATTGTGAAGACTAGCTTTGTCTTGCTAAAATAGTATTAGAATGGTTTTATCTTTTCCGACAGGAATAATTGTTTCTATTAACTCTGAATCCAAAAGGCCAACATTTCTTGTGGGCTCCCCCAGGGCTCAATCCTCTTTCCTTGTACTGTATGTGCCCCTTGTGGTAGAGAGCAATACGTGCTAATGATCTTAAATTACAAAGCTCCTTACAAAATGTCCTCAAAATGAATTAGACCAAAAGAAGAAAAGAGACAATATATCAAAGAGCTGAGGAGCTACTGTAAGGTGTCAGGTAACAAATCCAAGGTGAATAATCCTGGTATTATTATAGAGGCTCATTTTAGCTTTCAACAAGTGTAACAAAAGTTGAACCCTCTTTTTGGCAAAGAGATTCACGTCTTTATTGCGCTGATCAGTGTCCATCTTTCCGTGCTGTAGGTATAAGGACTACAGGGAGCCGCCCTGGTCCGGAGAAGCCTACCAGTTCTCCAAGCAGTACTGGGCAGTGCTCGCTGCCCGCCTGGGCTTCGTCATTCTGTTCCAGGTACAGCCAACATGCCAAACTCTCTGTCAGGCATTACACTGCAGTGGCAAAAATCACCAAAGATGAGACAGCAAAGCACCTTTAAAAATGAGTCAGTGAGCAACCCATTACTAGGGATGATGTATGGAAAAAAGAGAGATAAATGTTGAATTTGTAAGCTCTTGTCTCTATTGAAGAAATACTGCCAGACTTAAAGAGGGAATTAAGTGAAGGAGAAATCAAATAGTAAGAAGTGGATATAGCGACAGATCAGAGACTGTACTGCACTTATAAAAAATTATAATTAGAGCTA
Source organism: Conger conger (assembly GCF_963514075.1). Lineage (NCBI taxonomy): Eukaryota > Metazoa > Chordata > Actinopteri > Anguilliformes > Congridae > Conger > Conger conger. Next base: position 53,523,052 of record NC_083767.1, read on the forward strand.
AGAGGAGGGAGTAGATTTATTTTTACTGCCACCATTTGACTGGTGCTGGTTTACACCCTCCGTGTGCACTGGACTGTTATTAGGAGCAAATTTATGATTCAAGTAAGGCAAGGAACCAGGCCACAGGGTGCCTGCTGATCTTGAGATGTCCGCTGCAAATCTCTCCTCCAGCTACTACCATTGCCGCCATTCTGCAGACTATTCAGCACCACTTGTAGCGTATCACACAGCGCTTGGCTGAGAGTATACCCGCCAGCACTCCAGGACCACAATGATGTACAATCTATTATTGAATGTAGTAAATAAAAGTGAAGGAGAACACTGTGTTCCTGTTGACCACATAGCTCCCATACAGCCATTCTTCTTATACTGTACTGCTGTATGTGCATTTCCGGGCACACGTTCCCCGGCGTGTGCGTAACCTCCGCTCCTCTGCGTGCGCGTGCCCAGAACCTGGTGATGTTCCTGAGCATGCTGGTGGACTGGATGATTCCGGACATGCCCAAAGACATCAGCGAGCAGCTGAAGAAGGAGAAGACCATGATGGTGGACGTGTTCCTGCGGGAGGAGAAGGAGAAGATCCACCTCATCCACGGCCTGTTCGCCAAGGACGAGGCCGGGAAGGCGGCGGGCGACGCCCCGCTCCCGCAGCAGGAGCCCGCGCCCAACGCCGGGGACGGCGGCCCTCGGACCCGCTGCCGGGCAGCCAGCTTCAGCCAGTTCAGCAGAGAGACGCCTCCCAGCCCCAGCGTGAGGCACACGGCCGTGTGAGGGCCCGGGGCCGGAGGCCAGGGCGGGGGGCCCCAGCTGGTTTGGGCTAAGCCCTGAGTAGGGGTGAGGTGTTTGGGAGGACAGTGGAGGCCGGGATTTAGCTCTTCGGGGGTAGTGTCACCAGAATTTGTGGAAGAGACTTTTTCCTCTGTGGGACCGTCCCGCTAGGTCGACGGACGGCTTGCGTTCTAAGGCATTCGTTTATTTATTCCTGTTTGTCTGAGCTGGTGTGAAAGTTGCCCAGCATCAGGGTTTTGAAGCAGTGAAGTTTTCCTTTTCTTCTCCACTGTTCCATTTTTTGTTTACTTATTTTTTTGTAATCTATTTGAGAAGCCGTGGGCCGAGTGAAGCAGAGGAGAGACTGAGGCACTCTCCTGTAATGGAGACGGACCAGGACATAACAACCCAACGTTCACACGGCGAGATATGAACGATGTTATTTAAGTTTGTGTTTGATCCACTTTGCCCTCCCTTCAGTAGCAGCAGACTTTTTTATGCAGATGCTCCAGAGCAGTGTGAATTACAGGCTTCCTCACGCTTCACGTCATCACGCGACTGCTGACCGCTTTTCTAAGACTTCTCTGTGAAATATCGTTTGAGATAAAAGAGCAATACTTTTCATTCTCTCAGGTAAAGCCATCACTCTAGGCTCCTTTTGTTTATTTCTTTGAAAAAAAATTACATTTCCATGCAGGTACATTACATTAGATCAAAGGAATTGTGAAATAATATAACTTCATTCAAAGTAGGTAATGTTTTGAAACTATGAGTGTGGAAAGATATTAAAATTCATTCATTGTGGAAATTGTATGAAAAATACTGTTATGAGGTTTTCTTCCTGTAAGGCAGGGTGAATGCCCTCCGGGGTTATGTGTACCAGTGCCCATCACATACATGTATACCAGAATTTAGTGTACTGTCGTATGAGAATGCAGGTGGAATGGGGCTAGTGTTAGGGGTGAGGGCTGTGGTGAAATCAGGAGAGTATATGCTAAAGGACCAGTAGGGCACAAGACAAGAATGGAAATGACAGTGGCCATTTTGTGTGAATGTAAATGATGGCATGGCTTACTGGCAGGTGGTTTGGCAGAGGGGAAGTTTGGTGCTGGTTTCTGGGACAGCAGGGTATTTTGTGTTAGTGACTGGGACATTGCTGGGTGGGGGAGGTGGTTGGTGGATGGTGTGCATATTGGCAACAATGGAGCTTTTTTGTACATGATTTGCAGTATACACTGATATTTATCTTTAGTTTTATTTTTTATTTGCATGGTGAGCATTTGGAAAACATTTTTACTTGTGCATTCAGTAGTTACATTATAGGCCTATATTTTTGTTTAAGATTCTGAGGTTTATACATGGATTTTGCATACAATGAGTGCTTAGAGGCTGTTGCCAAAACACTAGATGCCTCAAATTGTCCCAAGTAGCTTCGTGTCTTCACTGGATGGGAATTGCTAAAGATCGCTGGTTTTAGCAATAATCATAACGCGTATCAGTACAGTTGGCATTTTTAGGTTTGTTTTGCAGTAGGCTCCATGCTCTGGAGGCATGTGGTCAGTCTGGGCAGATGGTGGAATGTACAGCGTGGTTTCCAGGGTCCTGAGGTCCAGCATTCAGCACCCGACCACGTTCAACAGCTCCACGCTCCGGATTCAACACTTTCATTTCAAACATTAATGTTGGGCCAAAAAGCGTCTTACGCCCTATATATTCTCTAATGTTTTCTACATGTGCATTTCTCTGACGGGGGAAAATTTGGGTGGCAAAATTCCATGAATTTTCAAAATGTTAAACTTTCCATGGAAATTAATGGGAATTCATACTGTAGGAGTTAATAGGTTTTTTTGCACACTGATAATAGCAGAACTGGATGTATTATTACTATCTACAATAAACTTAAGGTATGCTTTTACATATGTGTGGTTATGGCTGTGATGACCTTACTGAATGATCATCATACATTTATGAGCACACGTTGAAGTGTTGTCTTTGCAGCAGTGTATACTACACACATATGGTGATAGCTTAAGCTGCAATACATGCACACACATATGTTAGCCCGTGAACATACATTAATTAACAACAACGGGTATGATTTATACAAAGTGTATAATAAACTGACTCTATATTCCCATCATATTAAAAAGCAGTACAGCATGGAAAACCTTTCTTTGTAAACTTAGACAAATATAATCACAATATATATTATTATGTATGTTATTACCACATGTACCATCAACATTTTACCTCATCCATGAGTGCACGTGTCCCTGAGTTGAACGAGTAGATATAGTTTAGTTTAATTTTGGTCTGTCTAGTGTGCATGATGTGAAAGTGTGAGTGTCACATTGATACAGGGAACTTGATTGCTCATGTCAGAACTCAGGATACATCTGTCCAAATTATTAATAAAAAAGAGCATTGAAATGTTTCTCCCCTTGGTAACCATGGAATCCATGGAAACCAAAGCCAGGGGGCTGCATGGAATCCAGATTTGTCCTTAAACTGTATAAACTTGGCAAAGTGTTGATGTGAAGAAAGAAAGAAAAAAAAAACCTGAAGTTAACAATTATTTCAGTGAAATTGAAGGATATATTTTTATTGAATCCTGGCCTATGTTCCTGATGGAGATGAGGTGTCCTTCACCAAACCCATGGGGAGGATATAGTGACCTCTTCTAGGTGAGATGGGGGTTAGTGCTTATGTACTACTAAAAATAATCCCACTCAACTGGAACAAGCCAGAATTCATTTAGAATTCAGACTGCAGCATATGAGAACAATCATAAGAAATACTTGTACACACATCACTTGCATGCTGTGCAGAGAGAAGTATGACATGAGAAATGTCAGTGTATTATTATTATTGTATTATTAATGCTCCAGAAACAAATGTTTTGTATTCAGAATGCTTTGAGTTTTGGGTGGAGAATACTGAACTGACAAAGACCTACTTAGATTATGTTGTAATGTTGTAAAAATAGGACTTCCTTTTACATTAGTTGCATGCCAGCACTTGAACTGATTCCGTGCATATTCCACAAGTTTTAGGCTTTGCAGAAGCTTTCTTGAGTGTCAGTGCCATATGTGGTCTTGCCTGCTCGTAGCTAGCCCCTGATGCTTCCGTTTCGCGTTTCCAATTTAGTGGTTTCGCAAGCGGCTTCCAGCAAAACGTGATCAGCTTTCACAACTCCCTTCTCCTCTCCTCCGTCATGACTTTAATCTTTCCCTACATTCTGTCATACTGAGTGGGATTGCCATTTGTAGAGGATAAGAGGAGGGTCCACATTCATTTTAAATAAAGAGCTGGGTTGTAATATATCTTGACTTAAGGTACTCGCATGCAATACGAAAGCAAATGTTTTGTCAGCTCACAGAATGGAACGAGATGGTGCATGACATTTCATGCTTGTTATATTTTGAAACAGAGGAACTGAATTTGACACACACAGTTATGTTTTGCCCATCTCAAAGACATCACACATTTGATTATTGTGTTACTGTTATGAGGTAATGTGACACACATACACGTTGACATCCCCTGCCCTTTTCCTTTAGATTTTTCAGCGAATGGATTTTCTACTTTTATGACTCATCTGGGAACAATAGAATTTCATTTATCGCTGGGCTTTTGACTGCAGATCATAAGAGGATTAGCCCTCAGAGGACACAATGAACAATATCCTATAAACGTACACATTCCTATAGTACACAAGTCAATTCTGTCTAAAGCCTGTAAATATTTGCATTATCAATGCTTTAGATGTAGTTAAAAGATAAGCAGCTCAAAGCGTGGGGGTATACAAGCCTTTTTTTTTCTCAATCCCTCTATTTTAACCCCCCCCCCCCCCCCTTCCTATTTTGCTACTGGGAATCAGCTGACGTCAGCTATCATCCCTTTGAAACCTTTACCACGAGCATGCTTTTCCTCATGGGCCATTAACTCCTGCTTCCTTTCAATGGCGAGGTTGTGGAAATTCTGAGATCACTTTGCTGTAAGCTATGGTTGTCCAGTCTTATCAGCGGAAGATGTGCCAATGCAGGTGGAGATGTTTCTTCCATCCAGCACATAAAAAACTATTCAGTAAATCAACGGCTTGATTGAAGGCCTAAGTTGTATCCAGTGTTTCAGTACCAGGATGTAACTGCAAGAAGTGTTGACACCTTCATGGGCTCCTGAATGCAGTCAGGTATTATCTTCAGGTAGTTGATCCATCATCAGCAATCACAGAATACCAGGCTGCATGGCCCCAGGTTAAACTTTGTTGGTAATTATTTTTTGTTGGGATTACATGATCCCATCTACATCTTAAATTGCTGAGGAGGTGAGTGATGTAGCTTTCATATGACATTTCCTGGCATTCATCGGTCCTATCATACGAAGGCCACCATCATTAAAAACAAAAATTCACAAAACACTATGATGCGTGATAATTTGCCAGAATTGCAGAACTCTGTAATTTGGTCCAATCTATTAATTGGTATCATGTCCTTTGGCACCCAAACACATTCCCTTTTTCCCACTGTAATTACGGGATTCTATCATATTATCACATTAACTCTGGTAGGTGACAACTGGGCAGAGTTCAGTCTGTATAAAAGCAGACAATGCTGTCTGTGGAATTTCTTCTCCCATGATTACCCCTGATGTTCCACTGCATTCAGTTGTATGCAAATAAGATTTCATACAAATGAATCACAGGATCCGTCAGTTATGTGTTTTAAATGGATGTCAGTGCTGGTGGTCATTTGTTTAAGAAGTAAAGTCATTATTTATTTATTTACAGCAATTGCATTTCTATTTTTACTCTTCACTCTGGTTTAACCACAGGGGATGTAGAATCTAAGGATTTCTCGCACATGTACGAGCATAAATCTTGCCAATCAAGAATGGCAGAGAATAAGCCCCCACGCCATTGGCTGTGGCAGTTGGAACCAATTTTCAACCAATGAGCTTGACTTATTGTACAGCTGAGTGTCGGTCCATCAACTGTATATTTTGAAACCCGAATTTAAGCACTATAAACACAGGCAGAGGGTGAGTCAACATGTCAGTGAGCCTTTTTCAATGATAGGAATGGATTTACTATGGTCTTGTAGCAATGTTTTAACGCAAAAATCTTACCTATTGTATATTTAATGTGAAACCATGGATAGCAAATACTAATAGTTAACAATATGAACATTCTATTAGCAAAAGTTTTTATTAGTAAATGGTAAATGGCAGGCATTTATATAGCGCCTTTATCCAAAGCGCTGTACAATTGATGCTTCTCCATTCACCCATTCATACACACACCCACACACCCACACACCGACGGCAATTGGCTCCCATGCAAGGCACCGACCAGCTCGTCAGGAGCATTTGGGGGTTAGGTGTCTTGCTCAGGGACACTTCAACACCGCCCGGGTGGGGGATCGAACCGGCAACCCTCTGACTGCCAGACGACTGCTCTTACTGCCTGAGCCATGTCGTAGTATTTTTACTATGTTTAATTTACAATCATCAAACACACATGAATAGCATCCAAAATCTAGAAAGCATGAATATGATTATCTGACTCATCTTATTATGTAATGTAAAATAGATAGTTTTAAGCATATAACTATTTATAGTTTTATCATACATTTATGAATGCTATAGTAATATGAATAGTTGAATGAACAATAAAATAAGTCGCATTCACTTCTTGCCAATGTTCTGACTCCTGCCAGTTTAGTATCCTGTTTTCCTTATTTTTATACATTTTTATTTCTTCCTTAGTGCAGGCAAGAGAGCTTTCAGTGTCTACAGTAATCTTGATTTTAGGCTTTGGTCACTTGTTGTTTTAGTCTGTTAATGGTAGTTGTCAACATGAGGACCAGAGTTGTGACAATTATGTCATTATGAGGTTGAGAAATACTCTAAGCTAACTCAGTAACCCTGCTTCATGAAGCAGGTCCCAGGCAAAGTTCTTTAAAGTCCAACTGCCCTGGAATTTGTAGAAAGAGTCTTTGTTGATCTATACGGCATGCAACCCAAAATTCCATTACAGTATATTTAACTTATTACATTTTTTTATAACCATTCTAGTAATTTGTGGTATTTTTAGATTTTTATTAAGCATTGGCATTCAAAGGAATAGGCTTTTATGGTGTATTTTCTAAGAAATGTGTTTCACAACAATATTCTCCTACTTTGTAATGAAAACAGATTGGTGATAACCAGCCATGAAGTTACTCATTGGGAGTAACTTCATGGTGTATTCCAGGTTTGCATATTTCAAAAGAAATATCCAAACACCCTCAAGAACAAATGAACATTAAATCATAATAATAAGTCATGCTCTTTGAGGTTTAATCATGCGTTCTGTGCAATTGAGTGCTTTTATGTATTGTTAAAAATAGCTCCTTGTTACTTATAATTAAGTACCATAGATATAATTTTATTATGAGAGGTAGTAAAACATTTGATCATTTGATTAAATACAAATATATAAAAAGATATAATGCTGATTGAATTATAAATGATAGGTGTGAGGCTTTTCTGTTAATCCACGATGTGTACTGTTTGAAGGCAATAGGGTTTAAGCTTGGCCCATGGCGTTAGGTTATCTAATCAGGGCAGTGGATTGTGTGGAGTCTCCAGAGGCGGATGATCCGGGAGACTGTGGTATTTCCCTGTCCTCAGGATCCAGACGCGCTGGAACATGACTCCCTGTTTTGCTCCTCTGTTAATAGAAGACCTGCACTACTGGAGCCACCTGTTTCTCTCTCTCTCTCTCTCTCTCTCTCTCTCGCTTTCTCTCTCTTTCAATCTCTCTCTCCTTCTCCCTCTCTCATCTTTTCTTTCAAAGTTACAAGAAAAGAAAGGGAAAATGTAGAATAGAAAGAATAATTCATTCCCCTTTTTGAGGTTGTGACAATCGTGAACTTGTTCCAAACAGCCTCCGGCTGCCATGGATCTCAGTCAGGTGTGGGACCTGGAGTTAGCACTCAATAGCAAGGGAAGCCTGCACAGTAGGAATAAAGTTCAATCACACGCTTAATCATGGTTAAGGCCAAAGTCACGGACCTTAAATGAATTATGGTTTCAACCACAGTCACAGACCTAAATTTTATATGAACTTTGAACTTAATTCATTTAATCACACAGGCAAGGCAGCCACAGGGGCATTCCTGTCTGCACAGTGCTTTTAATAAAACTATTTTTATACATGCAGAAAAAAGATTAACCAAGAAGGCCTTTCATGTCTCTGTACCAAATGCATTTAGTTAAATGCAAGGATTAGTTAAAAAACTTCATGCCAAAGTGTATTTTCCAGTGGAGGCAGTTGTGAATTTGTATGCTGTGTACTATTTTTCTTGGCTTCAATTTCCTTGAATCATGAAGCAGGATAAAGAGAGCTGGGTAGCAAAGGGCCCTATTATATCTGTAATGTGCTGTATTACATTACTGCACACAAAAAGAACAAGTTCACATTCAGGCATGTTGCAAAGTATTTGCTGGCTATCATACAAAACAAATTGATTGTGCTTTGCGCTAGTCGGTTGGGAAAACCGTCTTCTTTCTCATCGTTTTCATAATCTCCGGGTCAATCTGTAGTTTGTTTTCCCAAAGTGTTGACCCTCAGCTTGTGCTCAGTCGCATTGGATCTTCTCACATCCACTCCCCTGGTCCAGACCCATTTCCTTCTCACGGATCTTCTGCTGGAAACTCTGCAGGGTGAGAAGAGCACTATATTCAAGTTCCTCTTACCTTCCCTGTCACCTTTCTGAGCAATTTGCCAAACATTTTTTGTGAAACCGGAGGCATCAGATAGCATGCTGGAAAATTGTGGTTTTCCTGTGAATTTTTTTATGTTTGCATGGTGACGCCTTCAGATTTGCAGAAGAGAAACAGATGGAAATCCAAGCTGTCAGTCTGACTAATAATGTTACCTAGCCTAGACATAATTGCAGGTTTGAAATGCAATATTGATACATGATGGGGGTTTTTTTATTCAGTCTTTGGGATGCAGTTGGGTAATGAGTAATTGAATTTTGAAAAGTGAAACGCTGCATGTCTTGTGTTTAAAGTCCGCTATACTTTCATCCTGATAAGGAGACCACAGGACACAATGGCATCATCACTCACTGTTAAAATCCACTGTCACTGGAAAAGGATTCAAAGTAAAATGGCCTGTACGGTTCAATTGGGGATTGCTGTTTGCTTCTGATATGTGGAATACGCTGTTACATGTGACATTCATATTTTCGTTTGCTTTACGATCTACTTACCAATTTGTCATACGGATTTCTTATCGCCATACCGCTCTCAACTGGCATTACAGTAAATGGGTGTCGTTTCGTTCAAGTCAATCTGTTGCCCCCCTCTGCTTGCACAAGCTAAAATCGCCTGTGTTCAGGGGTATATGTACTGACTCAAGGGCATCTCTCAACTATTCAGTATATAGTGCCAAAAGTACATGTGCTAACTGAAGTGATCTACCATATGAAGTGAACCATGACAGCGTGTGCGTTATCATGGGCCTGACACCCACTGTGTCACTTGCATCACTAATCGTATTACATTTGAATGAAAATCAGCCTGAAATGTAGCACGGGTAGTATGCTGGTGGTTTCAAACGCAGGCCCAGTAGCGTAGTGGTTAAGGTAAATGACTGGGACACGTAAGGTCGGTGGTTCCAATCCATTGTGTAGCCACAATAAGATCCGCACAGCCGTTGGGCCCTTGAGCAAGGCCCTTAACCCTGCATTGCTCCAGGGGAGGATTGTCTCCTGCTTAGTCTAATCAACTGTACGTCGCTCTGGATAAGAGCGTCTGCCAAATGCCAGTAATGTAATGTAGTTCATTGTTGGCGATGGAGGGCTTGTGCTGTGCCTCACCCTATAGTCTCGCAGGCGAAGCGCTCTGTCTCTCAGGGCCCCCTCCCGCTCTGCTGCCAGCTGGGCCACGTGGCTCCTCCACTGCTCTTCCTTTTTCTGCGAAGGGTGCAGAACAGCCACTTCAGGGCTCATTAGGAGGACAATCTTCCCTGAGCCCTCCGGTGATGAACAGGTTAATGCTCTCAGAAAGGTTAACATGGAGGGCAGCGCTCTCAAACTGTTGCTGAACAGCCGGATGACTTTTAGCCAGAGCATGCTGTTGAGTAGAGGAATATCTACTGGTGCCAGTGCAGCTAAGCGGAGGTCACTTAGAGGAAAAAAGACATTGTTGGTTATGTACATGAAATATGGGCGATGCAATAGTTTAACAAATCCAGTTTTTTTTGTAAACTGTGACAGTTGGAGGTGGAGGACAACGTGGTTGAGGTCTGTGTTCATAAACATGGCTTCCTGGCCTTTCCCTCAAACATTTAGGCAGCGCCAACCCTCTTTTATGTAGCATCTGAGCTTGTGAGTAATACCTTTTTAAAACCATTGACCTTGAAGCCCAGACGATGAAAGGCACAGGGTGTGACATCTGAACTCTCGTCTGTTACAGAGTAAGATTTACCCTTCCGGAATAATTTATTGCTTGTAATGTGCAGTCGTGGGGTGAGGGCAGGGGCCTGACCTCTATCATATGGAAATTGTTGAGATGGCCATTACCCCTGTTGTCTTTAATGACTCAAAATAACCAGCATTTCACCGTCACTTTGTCAGTTTTCATTCCACCCATACGGAAGCCTCTCGTCTTCCTGGAAAGAGGGTATGGTGAAGCTATTTGTTTTTTAGCAGGGCACAGAGGTGGCTGCGGGGGGGGGATTGGGGGTTGGCGTAGGGGTGAGTAATCGTGATTAATGACGACAGCCCCAAATGGAATACACATGGGACTATGGCAGGTTTCTATAACCCAGCATTGTCTGTCATCAGTCACAGGGCTGTTTGATGCTCCTGGACAACGAAGGCCTCCTCCACTGAGAGGAACCACAACCCACTGCACAGCAAAGGAGCACATGGAGCACAGATTTCATGCCTTTAATTCCTTTACTCATTTATGTTATCAAGAACGAGAGTGAGAAAATCCAATGTATTTTCAGATCTTTTTCATGCACTCGGGAACAATTTTGTGGGGGAAAAATATCTAGCATGAAATTAATGTACAGTATTATTTCTATTTCCATTATTTCATATTAACAACAACTTCAATGACTCTTAATTGGGCTCTGGCTGCGGTATCGCCCATAGATGTGCACCTGGATGTTTGTCTAGTCTACAGCATGTTCTGGCTAAATGTAATCCTGTGGTTTAGGAGCCTTGAACAGCTTCCAAGTGCACAATATGAGCAACACCTGCAAATACTCCCAGCCAATTTTAGCAATTACTGCCTGGCATGAAAGCATTACATTTTCTGATTCACTGTTTATTTACATTACAGAAAATGGATCGAATTCATTCATTTCATTTTTACAACATACTTTACAAATAAATTATGAATGTGAATGCAATCAACAACCAGCAAGTTTGTTCAGCTCATTACAGCATGGAAAAGAGGGAAATTGGTAGCAGCATGAAACTGTCCTTGCTGCATGGTCTGACTCACACAAAATTATGTGTGCAAATCTTATTTTATAATTTTGCATAATAATAGAACATGTCTTTTGTTTGGAGAAAAAAGTTATCTCACTTTCACAGTTGATGTGTCTCCATATTTACAAGTCATATATCACATACAGTGTGGTAAAACATTTTTTGAATGATTACACAGATTTCAAGGTAGCAGGGTTACTGTATGTATGTTCATGCTAACTCGACAGCTAGTATAAGAGCCGTCACATCAACATGAGCCTTGTTCATCTGTAGAATACCTTTTTCATTTCCTCCAGTTCTCTCTGCCTCTCCTCTTCTCTCTGTTTTCTCTCCTCCCTGCGACGGGTCTGTAGGTTCGGGGTCAGCAAGGAGTGTCCATAAGCATCGATCACTGTGCTCAGTGGTGCACAAATGACTTCAGAAAGCGGGGTTCTGCATTATTTACCCTCTCTTCATGGTGTTCTCTCAATCTGTCCTCTTCTAGCTTGGCCTGTTCGGCCTGTTCGTCCCTGGAATATTTCACTGTTTCCAGGAAGGCATAGTCCTCCTCCTTACAGATCTCCCTCATGGTCTGAGGAGAGAGAATCCCTGGGCACATGTGGAGGACTAAACCGGCATATTAATTCTTATGGTCATAGATCATAACTGCAACAGCAGAACTCTACATAGACGTCTCAAAATCAATAAGATGTTTTTCCTATGAGGCCTCAAAGGCATGGCTCTCTGTGCTGGCTGTTGCATGTGACACTGACACCTGCCCTCAAATTGGATGCCTCTGAAGCGCAGTCAGCACCACGTTCCCAGAAAAACAAGATGGCTGCCTGCTTCCCTGGCCTGCTGATTCTTTATCAACACCAGCTGAGGAAGAGCTGTCTGACCTACTACAAGAGATCCACATAGCTCTACTGCTTTCTATTAAGCAGGCACTCTTACACACAGCGACTTACATGGATTATGTGTTTACTTTGACGCACATATGGTGTAGATCTACAGTATGCTGTGACTCTGTGAGAGCAGCCCCATTGCACTGCTGGAAACATTAAGGAACAGGCAGCAGTGTGGCTGAGAAACGGTCGGCACAGTACCTTCGACATGGGGATTCCTGAAAAACGCTTGGCGTGAGTCATTCTAAAAGAACAGAGTGGAAGGTAAGGTGGCAAGCTGATCATAGGGGGAAAAAAACAGACCAGGTCCCATTTAAATAGTGAACGATAAAGCAATATTTGTATTTTGTGACAAGAGTAAAGCCATTAATTAATGATAGGATGTCCCTGTGTTTCAGTCAATTCTATTCCAGCATATTTAAACCAAAGAGCTACAGCTCAGGTTCCCATGTTCAAAAGACTTCACTCATTGTAGTGGGTGAACACTTGTAATGCAGTTTTCTGAAAGACATTGGTGTGTTTGCTATGTCGTCACTCCCTCTGTATCTACATAAAATTCATGCTCCATTTCTCACCGACTGAAATCAAAGAGTGAACTCGAAGCTTTGATGTTGGGATGAAACAGGAAAGATAAATACCCATTTGCAGCAGTAACTCGATAAAAAACAAACATATCCACTGTGTTCTATCACAACATTACAATGAACTCAGAACATTATGTCCGAAGTTACAATCACGGAGTTTCAGATTAGTACATACCATTCCTCGGGTTAATGTGTTCTGTCACTAGTGGCTAACTGTCGTTTGCTTTTTGTGTTTTGTGTTTTGTGTCATTACGGCATTGGGTCTATTTATACCTCAGAATATTCCAAAGGAAAACAGTTCAATGTAAACTACACTTAAACACACTTACATGATAAGCATGCACGATAAAGTAGAGGAATGCAGAATAATATCAAAATAAAGAAGGTTGAATAGCTGGACGCATTGAACATGATGAGTTCATACTGATTGCCTGTCAGGGTTAGGGTTAGGGTTAGGGTTAGGGTTTGGGTCAATCACCCTTCTTCTGAATGAGACCTGAGGAATAACTGTACTCACATAGAAGCGGGTCCAGTGTTTAGCCTGTGTCGGAGCTTATCCTGGCTCACTCTCCCCTGCTCTCTCAGTTGTGCTGGACTTTGGGTGACCAGCATTCAGTAATATAACTCAGTGTTGAGGACTGACATGACAACTATTTTGACAGCTCTCCGCCAAAAGTGCCACTTGCATACTAATAAAATTCTGTGTCCCATGTTGTTTGATAGATTGATTTTTGCCGGTGTCGATATGTTCGCAGCTGGAGAATGCACTGGGGCCTGCTTAATTTGCAATATTTCAGTAGACCAATGGCAAGAGTAGGTTGTCTCTCTCGCTATATGTGTGTGTGCCTTGTTTTCGTATCTAGAACAGCCACAAAATATTCGCAGAAATCAGTGACATAAGTTCCCTAACCATTCCCCCCCTCTTCTTGTGTTAACATGGACAGTGGTGAAAATGTAGCTTAAGTGAAAGAGAGTGAGAGGGATCAAGGAGCAAAATAACTGGTAAATAACTAACTGACAACTAATCAACTCATTTAGAAGATTTAGAGTTCTCAAAAGGTGTCAGCTCGGTCTCAAAGTGGCAATTTATGTGGGTTTATATTTAGCAATGCCATCCAATAATTAAACAAAAACATACGTCATGTCACGTAGGAAATCGCTTTTCAAAAAGCTTGGATATGAAAAGCTAAAAAACATTAAAAACACATGTGCGTGGCCCTTTAACTCTCAGACTGCCTTGAATGAGAATTAAATCCTAACATATTTCTGAGTCTGAAGCTCATTTTGACCACCATGTTCTGACATATGATTAATTTTTAGGTCATCAATCATTTGAGGCTGCCCCTGCTCCCACTTAGGTAATTAGCCCTAATCTAGTTTTAAATAAATCATCGGGCCTATTACCATGCGTGAGTGTGCCTTGGCCCAGGAACACCGTTGAATGGCAGCTGGCAAATATAAATCTTTTTAGAAAGACAGCACAGAGACCATAAAATAGTTTTTCAAGAAACTGTGAATTACCAGCAAGTGTTGAATATTCTGTGCAAATATTTCTTTCCCAAAGTTCTTTCACAAAGGTCATATTTGGTTATTAAGTTAAAGAGTCTCATTCACCACATGCTAAATAGACCATGTGACAAGGGTACAGTAATGACATTTCCTAGTCAACAAGAAACCCAAACAAGCTTACACAATGATATAAAGAAAGATTAAACGTGTTCATATAAAACATACTCATGTTTATTCAGACATATTTCACACAGACTGCAGGCCCCATTTAGCTTAGGAGGAAAGTGTCTTTCTGCAAACTGGTCCTATGATTCACAATGTTTCCTCAAGTTTCGTATGGTGGAGTGATTTTAAATAATGTTATTATCAAGTAGGATAGCCGAAAAGCTTCAACTAAATGAATAAAAATACAAACAACAGGTGGACTTACATCAAGCAGCAACAATAGCTACTTCCTTGTACAGTATACATCCAACATACAAGTCTTTTTAAAAAGTTAATGTTTTGTGTGGTCTTCATAGATAATGTCATTTTTGCTTTTCTGAGAGTCAAGAGCTAACATTTATATGTTGTTGTTGTTTTTTTGGCACAATCTCTTTTGCAAATACATATAGTCACACCCATAGCCTTGGTACAATTGTAGTTCTGTTCAGTTGACTGCTGTGTTAGGACATTATAATTAAAACTGGCTCTTTATAAGGGTGGGGATCAAATGAAAGTATACCAACAACAGTAAATATGTAACAACAGTTCTTAGATACAGGCAATAAAAAATGAAATGTAAAGGAATATATCACTGAATGCACTAATAACCTTAGAAGAGTTAATAAGTGCCCGTTATTTTGTGAGTGTGGGACCTTCAGCTTGCATTAGTCAGGTGCAATATAGCTCTGTCCACCATGACTGAGCACGTTTAGGCCTGCTTATGAAAAAGACACAGAACAGTGCTTTCAAAACGTACAGTAAAAGTTCAGTTATAAGTTCCTTGGACCAGTGAAGAGGTCATTTGCAATGTGTGTATCGTCTTTATGCAGACAGAATGTGTCTCCACTTCAGTTACCAGAGCAATGTTTTCCTTGTAGTCTCAACGGGTTGGAAAAATCTCAGGTCCTGAAACTACACTATTGATGAATAACAGAGCAACGTTTCCCCTACTGCCTTCAAGAACCCTGAGATGGAGACGGCTGTCCTGTCATTCACAGTCCCAAAGGCAGGGGTCACCCAGAGCGACAGAGTCCACTCAACTGCTTTTTGGGCGCAAGAGCGCAAGTTCACAAATATGAAGCAGCCACATTAGAGCATGTATTGTATGGTGCTATCATTGGCACAGCTTTCTGCGCCTACTGGATGAGCCTGCTACATACAGTCAATAATGTTTCATTATTTCCCTGTAAGTGACCTGGGTAATTCGCACATTGAACACATCAATCAGGATCCAATCAACATTTGTTATTTGGCTTTGAATTGGATTGAGTTATTAATTATTTTCTTTTTTTTGCACATAGAGTTTGGGGAATTCATAAATTACCCAGATTCATAGGGTAAACTCTTTGTGAATAAATAAAATAACACGCAATTATTTGTTATTCAATGTTAAGGACAAATGTTAGTTGGACTTTGGCTACGCTTCAGGTGTTTTTGTGAATTCTCTTGCCATTGCTTGATGGAGTTTTGTTGATTGCTCTGTTATTCTTTTTATTATCCTTACTGGCTTCATTTCACTCAAAGCGCCTGAGGTAATGTATGTTCTATGAATGACATGGGAACGGAAAACTGAAAGGCATGGTGATTTCCCACAGAGTGCTTTGTGAAACTATGTTGCATGTGATTAGGGATTTACTGTTTTAAAACCCCCAAGGACTGCCATAATACTAAATCTGTGATTGACAGGTGGGTCTGGAACCTCCCCTGCCCTTGGACACCCAACCTCCTATGACCCTAAACCTGAGACCCGCCCCACCCCTTATGCCTCAGAGCCAAGTCTAACTAAACAAAGCTGACCCCAGAGCAGTCTGTCTCCCGCTGTTTTAAAATTCCCTGAATGGTTCTGTGTTTTCAAGGATGGGAACATTCTCATTCTCTAACGTGTAACGCATTGTCCTTAGGGACTCAAAACCCTGTTAAGCAAAAGAAAAATGAAATCCAACAAAGTTATTTCTGAGCAGAACGCACATACCAAAGATCCTGGATAAAAAGCCTCTCTTGGCAAGACAACAGGTTCAGTTCATCCAGAACATAAAACATCCTACTGCACTGCAGGGGGTTATAGTGGTTTTCTTTTGTTTATATAGTCCTCTTGAGGAAGACTGAGCAAAGCACATAGCTCTAACCATGATCAGAGACAAAGATCATTCTGACATTGGCCATTGTCATGGAGGGAATGTGACAGAAAGATACCACAGAACGCCACTCTTAACTACTGGCTGTGGGTTGGCCTTGTGTTTATGTTCCAGTCATGCCTCATCAGCAGTGGTCAAAGAAGGCTGAACACATGTAATCAACAGCTGAGTGAGCTTGGGTGATGAAGGTATTTTCTCATAACGGCCCTGGACGATTGTTCAGCAGGCACGACTTTGGTGAGCACATTCAGGTTACACCTGTGGGAGCACGAAGTCAACTGTAACATTGACCGAGAGGGCTACCTCGCGAGAACAAAAGAAACAAAGTCACTCGTTTTTCCACCGACGTAATCTGCACCCACTCGAGCTGGCCATACATGAAAGGGGCATTTATGTAAACTCTCACAGTAAAGTAAGCTATACCTTTTCATATCCTGGGCACACTGGTAAAATGCTTATCCCCTAAGATCAACCTGACATAAAACCTCTTAAAGTGGAGATTATGTGTTCAAATCCCAGCTCTGTGCGTATGTACAGCTTCTTAAGGTAGCTTTTCCCCCAGTAAGACTGCTTTATGATTAGCGATGGCAATATACTTTTTGGTGTCCCTTTTTCCCCAGCTGATTTATGTTTGAAGGTTAATTGCACACAACTGGGTCCCAGTTCCTTCATTAAAGGTCAGCCCAAGTTGTGGATGGGTGGGTGTAAAGGGGCGAGGGACAGCAGTCCCACAGTAATAATGGCCACCCACCCAGTGCTTATGGAGAGCCTGGCTGCCAGCTTTCCCACAGCAGTCCGTCTGTGCCCTTTTATCGCCAATCAGCCATCACTTTACTGAGTACTTAACTCTGCTCAATATTTATTCTGCAATTTATTCTTATTTTATCTTATTTTGGTTCAACGATTTCATTTTTCTGTGTTGTAGTTTACATGGCACAGTCTACACAACGAATAAATGTACACTGGATTTTTGGAAAGCCCCAGATTCATTAAATTGCCTCAGTGCACAATTCTGAAATCACACATGTTTGTGCTTTAGTTTGTCATTTTAATGGCCATAGATGATGGGTATTTGAATGATCATTCAATTTTGTGGTTTCTGAAAAATGGGGACCTGCCAGCTAATATTACTTCTTCCATAGTACCACACACAGTACTACACATGTGAGACTGATTCTTGTCAAATGCTGATATATAGCTATTTCTACCATAAGTACAATTTAAAATTTTCAAACAGTAACTAGGATTAAAAATCACATGTGGTTCTCTCTCGCACTGTTTCTGGTACTGGTTTCTTTCTAGAGCCTGAAGCATTTTTGTCTAGTTCCACATCACTGTGGAGACAAATCTGTGAAGTGATTTATACTCTCTTGCAGCTAGTTTTCTCCATGCCACACTTTTCATCTGGCCTGAGTAACACAGTTTAGAGTAATGGTTTTCCTTCTGGAGAGCCCATTTCAGCGGGCTGTTTTCAGTTCATGCCTGCTTTGCTTTAGATTTACACTCCAGTTCTGCACATGTAACCAACCGTCCGTGGAATATAGGGATTACTGCCTGCCCACTAAAGTCATGTTATATATTGCATCTTGGTTTTCTAAAGAATGGTTTTTGTCTGACTTGCAGATGCTGGGATGTGAACACAACGTCCACGATAGCTGTTTGTAATGTTTAAATTCAGCGTTTTTGTATACTGGATGACTCCCTCGTGCATTTGTCAAGCAACATATACTGTACGTAGACCAAAATGTTTTGTGCCTGGAAAATATGAAATTCTATTACAAAAATGGACCAAGTATTTTGTCCCATGGTTTCCATGTGCTTAAGTGTTACTATTTATATATTTTTGTACACACATTTGAGGAAGATCTATTAATTAATAAAGATTTCATTTTTTATCAAAATGGCTAAAATGGAAAACTACAATGGCACTTCTGCAATGATCTCACAGAGTGAAGAAATACTGTTGTGAAATACTGACTGACTGACCCAGAATAATGGACACTTCTCACTGCAGCCCTCCCTGAAGTCCAGCAAACCCCAGCGATGTTTGCTGTCGAGTCCAATGCACGGAAGCTGAAACAAGGCACGTCATCTTACCATGTGATGTTCGCTTTTTTTTTTTTTTGGTGGCATTGCATGTGTTCCATACGTTTCTCCATTTATAGTTTTCAATGAAGACTTCAAATAAATAACACATATATATCTATACATTATATATAAACATTTATAAACTACATGCAATTCACATAACTTAAATAATAACTTATATTTACAGTCTCCCCCTTGCCACCCCCCACCCTCCCTCCCTCACGCCGCCGGGAGGGAGCGGCGCGCGGCTAGCGCTACGTCCTGCGCAGTTTCCGCGAGAGCGCGCAGACGCAGGACGTGTCTATCCGTATCCAGCGCCAGCCCACCGAGGTCTTTTCCGAGGTCAGCGCCCGCACGTACGTCTGCGAGGTCTTGCACTGGGAGTTCCAGTGCTTGTCGTCGATCCCCCGGCAGCCGTTCCGAAAGGGCTTGGTGCTCCGGCACTTGGTTTCGTAAAAGTACTGCTTCACGTCGTTTCCCACGCCCTTAATCACGCCCAGGACGGTCACATGTTCACCCCGGATGTCCACGGCAGTGGTCTTGTCCACCACCCACTTGCTCTCGCTGTCGCACACGGAGTACTCTCCCCGGTAGCTCTTGTGCTCGGCGTAGCGTTTCTTGCGCGTTTTGTTGGCAGCGTCCGAGCTCCCCACGTAGTCGTCGATGAGGTACAGGGGCGGCGGCTGCAGGGGAGGCCGGTCGCTCAGTAACACGCGGGGCGAGTTGTAACGCTTGTGCTGTTTGAACAGCTCCTCCCCGATGTCCAGCACAGGGTGGTAAAAGGAGCTGGGCTTCCCGTCCAGGTCCGTGTCCTCCGGGGAGCTGGGTTCGGCCGCCGGCAGGGGCGGGGCGTCCTCTACCGCCTCGTTCCACGACCCCGCCTGGCGCTGCTTGGTCCGGGTGAGGTCCGCCTGCAGGAGTTTGATGACGAGGGTGTTGACGGGGTCCTGTGTGGGCTTGCGTTTGTCCATCGACGTGGCCTTTATTCCACAAAGGTACACCAGGAACATCACGTACAGCAGGATGGACATCACTAGATTCACCTGTAAGATCTGCGGCGGAAAAACAACAACAAAGGCTTAAGCAAGAAAACAGGGGCAATTCATCATCGTAAGGTCAAGAGCCTCAGTTTTAAGCAGCCTCATTAAGCCAAGCTAAGGCAAAAAACCTTTGACACCTGTCAAGGCAACATAATGAATGATGGGACAAATACAACACACAGCACAGCATTGAGTGCACAAATGTCTCCATGTGCATGCATGTCGTCTGACTGGTGTATTAATAGGGACGAGTATTACTGAGCCACATGTGTGTTAAAGTGTTTTCTGACCGGGAGCAAAAATTTGAGCTGTGTAATATTGTCAGCTGTAACCACAGAAAACTGATGATGATTTAGCACTGTTTCCTCTTCTGTTCTCAAAACGATTTCATCAGATGTTCAAATTGTAAAAGCGGGACGCCAGCAGCAAAACAGAGGCTGTCATATGTTACGGTGCCTCTGACAAGTGCCTGATATATGGCCGGGGGGGCAAACATTTGTCTCAATACAGTGGGGTAAGCCATAGTTTTTAGAGAGGAAACAGCTACTTACTCATTATTTAATTTCTCATATTATATTTCATACATTCATGTTGATTATTACTATATCTTAATTACCTTCCTCTGCTGACCATTGATCATAATCAGTGAATTTATCAATATTTACAGCACCTGTAATTCTCATTCAGGTGGTAGCATGCACATTTCTCCAACATATACAGAAAATATCTATATCCATTCTCTGAGGTTTTTTATTCTATGAAAAATAAAATATCAGAAATGATATGTAATACCATCCTTCAATGTATCCCCCCGTGGTCCGCAGTTTTGTGACCAGATTCTCTGTTTAGTCTTTTTAAGCTGTTGCCAACCAGTTCTGGTGCCATTATTCATATAAATCAGGTGAATGCACTTATGGTCTCCTACATTGTAAGTCACTCTCGTCAAGTGAATCTGCTAAAGGAATTTAATATAATGGACAGAAAGAAAAAAGGCCCCTAGTCGACATGCAGTCTGTGACTAACTGATTGACCTGCCAGCTGCCGTAAGAAGGAGGCACAGATTACTGTGCCCAAAAAGGGGGCAGCCTGTAGCCTAGAGGCTAAGGCACACACACATGACTGGGACTGGGAAGGTTGGTGATTCAAGCCCCAGTGTAACCGTGATAAGATCCACACAGCTGTTGGGCCCTTGAGCAAGGCCCTTACCCCGTATTGCTCCTGGGGGGGATTGTCTCCTGCTTAGTCCAATCAACTGTAAGTCACTTTGGATAAAAAGATCAGCTAAATAACTAACTATTTATATGCCATTGGTAGTGAATGGCACATCCTGTGAATGGGCTGCAGTGCCAACCACCCTCCCTCCCTCCCTCTCTCTGCCATAGAGCCATTCAAGTGTCATGATAAGCCTCCTTTTTGTTTGTGGGGGACTTCTGGCTCCCTTTTATAGTGGCGCTTGAACACTAACAACAAAATCCCCAGGCAGGTTCAACGGATCGTGGGCACCACAGCGCGCACAAATTGCAGCTGTCAAGAGGAAAACGTCCAAAGATGCTGAATGCTGTTAGTTATGCAGTTTGCACGGGAGTCGGTCCCATGTTACAGATGACTCTGCTGCTTAACGCAAATAAACATGGCTGCTCAAGGCCTCAGCTCTCGCTGTGTGTTTACATATCCCCTTTCACTGCGGCATGTCTCACCCTGCTGGGGTTCACACCCAAATGATTTACGTGCGCGTGCAAACCAGACACCACAAACAGCCCATATTCTACAGCACCCGGCGCAGGGATCCCCTGCTCTGCTCAGAGACGTCACATCCTACGGAAAATATGGACGGTCTGGAATAATGCCCTTCCATTGATTGTGGCCATTATACCATTATACCTCCATGATTTCCTTTTAATACCACTTCCCTTTCCTGTGTGAATGATACGAGCATGCTATAAAACTGGGCCTCTCTGAAGGGATAGGGTTAGACCCTGAAGGCCAATACTTGTCCGTAGAATAGTGACTTGAATTACAGTAATTGAAAGAGCTAGCTTACAGCCCAGTATAGTTCTATAGGTGATTTCTTGCAGATATAACCTTTGCTCCATATATTTCCTGTGTTGGCACCAAGATTATTAAACGCACCGATACTCAAAGACTGTTGACCTGTATCTGCATTTCCACCTGTGAATCAGAAGCCATACTGCAGCAACTTTGCCATAAATAAGAACTGTGAATCTTAGTGGATACAAAGACCACTTGTCATTTGTGACACAGGTACTGTACAATATCATATGCTGTGGTTTACTGTAGAGGTATATCTTTGTCTTACTCTTGGTACAGCCCCTGCAACAGAATGCATTGTGAGCGAAGATAAATTGAAGTCCTGAGACAAAATGACAGTTTCCTGCTCCTACCTTCTTCCTGAGCTGCCGGAGTGTCTGGCACTCCTGGCAAATCAGAGGACGTCGGCTTAATTACAGACCCTGACCCTGTTAGCAATCAATAAGCAAGGCTAATTACACTTTTTTGGCAAAGGGGGATGCTGACAAGCCAACCTTCTCATTACAATCACAGGTTAGGCTATAAAGGAGGAACAGCACTTTGAGTCAAAGTCACCTTACAGGCAATGGCATATCTAATGCTGTATTGCAGTGCCACCACACTACACTTTGATTTTATTGGATGTACATTTTGCATGACATTTAGTGCCGTCTGGGGAAACGAAATGCCCGGCAAAGTGTAAGAAGACAAAAATGCACCCGATGTAATCCAAAAACCCAGCAAATCTGCATTGAAGGTGGAATGTTTCCGTTTATTCAAAAATGTTAGGCTATTGCAAAAAATTTATTTGAAATTGCATTTGACATTGCTTTTATACAAAGTGATACCATCTCATAAATAGCACTATTCAGCTCAGCAATCTCATTCACTTTCAGGGTTTATTTGTTTTTGTATGTAAATTGAAAAAATAAGAAGCATTTCCCCAGGACCCAGGTAAGGTCACAGGTACCAAATCAATAAGACAGCAACTCTCAACCCCCAGTCAATGCTCTGGCAAACTGCCGTGCCCCTCTGTGGGTCATGTTTGTAAAGTTAGTACTGGCAGTGTACAGGTGTGATTGTATTCAGGGTGCATCCCTTAGTGTGTCACTCTGTGAATTTGTCAGTAAGGCCAATAATTATTAGGCTAATAATAATAATAATTATTATTATTATTATTATTATTATTATTATTATTATTATTATTATTATTATAATTTTAGACCAAAGAAAATGCAGATATTCGGACATTATATGATAACTAAGCAAATTAATGTATTACGTTTGTATTCTTATAGACGGATACAGGGGAAAATCTCAAGGATATGCACATAACTGAATATGAGAATAATGTGTCCTTGGTCAACAATATTTTTGATGAACTTTTGTAAGTGTCGCTAATTCCTGTCAAAATAACAACAAAAACTGTGCATGAATGGGCATAGTCCCTCCAGGATTCCGTGATTGGTTGAATGAAATCAAATTAAGCCAATTGCCAACATTTACAAGAGCATCGTATTTAGCCACAAAAATACGAACCGCACAAACCGCACATCAACAAACCATGTGTTGCCGGTCACGGAAAAGTCTGCTTCTCGTGATGTTTCAGGACAAAAGCACAAGCCATTCCATTTACCAAGGAAAGTTATAGCCAAAGACCGTGCGATTTTCTTTAATATTTCGAATGAAAGTGTGGATCAATTATTTTGCACTCCAGTCTGCTCCAGTCTGGTGGATCACCTGACAGTCACTTTTCAAACGTGAAGCATATCAGGACAACGGCCGAAATGCCGAACCGACAACAGAGGCAAATCACCCTGACTGAAGCGGTCTGAAGTCAATGGCAACCGCTGAAAGAGAAAAGGTGAGACTGCTGGATTTTATGTATTTCAGTTATCATACCACGGAATCAGAAACTGTTTTCCTTTGACTAAGAGAGAACTTGTAAATGCAACATAAGTCTGATTTTACTCATTTGTTTTTCGATTCTTCCTCTATTTATTCCTTTATGAAATATTTTTTATTCACAGTGTTGTTTTACTCCTCCATAGATAGAACTTCAAAAACTGTTATTGGCTGACTCCACCAGTCTTGTTATTTACTGTAAGATGCTATAAAGGAAGATGGGCTTAGTGTCGCCAACACACCTACTCAAAGTGTTTACTTATAAAGAGCTAGAATCACTGGAACCTTATATTTGCTTAATAAGCTTTTCCCACCATTTTATTATTCAACAATTGTATTGAGTGAAAAAATGAGCACTTCTGTTCAGTGAACTTAATATCATGCTAAACCTGTTTTGCCTCTTGTCTGGGACACTGACTGTGTTGCTCATATTTTAGGCTAGTTTAAGTGAAATGTAAATACTTGTGAATGGTTGGATTTGTGAATGGATGTTGGCGGCTAATCACAGTTGGAACACTATGTTAAATTGTATTTTCACAACACAGCGTAGGTTACTGACGGTTGTGCATTTTTCAAGAAATAATCCAAATGATTTGAATGTCAGTGGCTTGTAGTAAGAGAATGAGGAGAATGGTTCTCCCCAAAAATATTTATATGTCAAATATAAATATTGTATTTTTAATATGAACAGTTCAACTCTTTTGAACTGAATTATGTCACAAGACCCGGTAGACCACTGTAGTGGATGACTGGAGAATATTCTCTATGGAGAACGCCCCCCCCAACAATGACCCAACAGATCAAAAACACTCTCCTGTCACATTGGAGATGTGTCAAAGTCTACCAGACATAGAAGACCCATAGAATAGACATAGAATACACCAGTAGGACTACAGAGGGTACACTACAAGATGTAAACCACTGATGAGCCTGAGAAACAGAAAGGCAAGATTACAGTTTCCTAAAAAGCACCTGACCTAACAGTCAGTGTTACAAATTAAGTGAAACACCCTTGAGCAAGGCCCTTAACCCCCCGGGAGGGATTGTTTCCTGCTCAGTCTAATCAACTGTCAGTAATTTTGTATAAAAGCGTCAGCCAAATAAAATGTTACAGGAGTAATGACGGTATTACTTAACATCACTTGACTGAGAATATCTGGAATTATTCTCACTGGGTAAAATTCTTTAGCTTATATAACATAGGTCTGCAGAACTGGTCCCAGAGAGCTGCAGGGTCTTCTAGTTTTTGTTGTTGTTCTGCTCTTATCTGATCAATTGAAGCAGTTAAAAGCACAGTTAACTCACATAACCTGGTTTCTTGTCTCTGATGATTTTAAAGTGAAGGGCTGTGGCAGGTACAAAAACCTTCCTCTCTTTTAAAATGAAACACAAGCGTATTTAAGCCTTCTTTCATTCAGGGTTTATCTATATTATATTACATTACATTACATGAATGTAATATACACTGCACTAAAATATGCTGGGAATATTACTCAGAAGATGTATTCCAGGCCTTTCATTTTAAAATAAAAGGCTTCAAACTTTCCAAACAGTAATTATACAAAATAAAAAAGTGGATCTATTTAGAGCAAAAGCAGGATAAAAAGCATGCAGACCCTTCAAACTCATCCGAACTGCCTGTGCTCCACAAACGTATTTTGCTGGTTGTTGTTATTTTGCTTTTCCATAACCTTGGGAAGCCTGGATCCCAAGACAAATATCTGGAGCAGATCCTTGCTAACTGTGAAGAGCAGATTATGGATCGAATGTCCCGCCCCCTCCCCTGCCATAACTCCATAGTACTTCAGGACGATGCGCTCACTCGTAATGACTTCAGTAATCACTGTTCTGTCCATTCACCCATGTAGCAACGTGCCTTTTCAGTCATACTGAATGTTCTCACGCTGCACCCTCATCATTGTTTTCATCGCTGTGAGTCAGCGATACTGTAAACCATATACCGTATATTCATTTACTGCAATCAGTCACATTTGTGTAGTGATTAAGGTACATGACCGGGACCCGCAAGGTTGCGGCCCCAGACTCTGCTCTTAATTATTCAATTATAACTCGTATAAACTCATATCTTGAGATGATATTTGTGTAAGCACCAGCTACAGCCACAGAATGCAAATGTATCCTAAGGATCTCACTGTGCTCAAATGAAGGAGTGTGACCCAATGTGGTTTAGGTGCCAGAAAACTGAAACTACAGCAAGGTTAAACGCAGACCACCAAGGACCAGAGCTCTGTTTCTGCTCTGTGCTAGAAATGTATTTTTTCTAAACAATCAATTGCACTTTGTTGAAGAATTATAGAGGGATACAAAAATACGTTGTACTTAAGCTATGATAGCTGGGTCCCACAGCACAGTGCTAACGTTACTGCTTATATTTCTGGGAGATTCTTCGAGCATATTTCCTTTCCTGGGCAGGGAGCTCATGCCTAAATCCAAAACTCTCCCGGATTTCCAGAAGACTTGAGATGTCTGATAAAAAAAATAAAAGCAACAATGAATTGATGCATTTGTGAGTGTGGATGTTTTATGTTCCAGAATTGTGCAGGTAGGCTAGAGCACACTGAAATCCATCGGTGTTAGCAGCAGTGGCTAGCGTCACCACTAGCTAACATTAAGCTAAACTTAGCTAACTGAATACAAACTGAGTAAGGTCAGTTAAATAGCTAGCTAAATGGCCTGTGTAAGCACACTAAAGCTGATATTAGGCCATATTAGCTCACAGTTGTCTGCAACGGAAAGGCGGGGTTGAGAATGGGGCGTATTTTTTGTATATAAACACAGGAGCAAAGCAATAAAATAAATTCCTACGTAGTATGCTTTTGTTTCCATAAAAAGTGTAGGCATGGAAAAAATGTGTTGTCGGAAATTAGAACTATATAAACTAACAAGTGACAGGTTTATCACATCAGGGAAGAGTTTATAAGAATGTCAGATGTTCACTTGCTGGCCACTTAAAGGGCTCATAAATATGAGGGGCCCCTCCTCAAACAGCAAATCATGTAACTACTTGCCAAGCAGACATAGTGGAGAGTTTTAGTTTGTTTGACCAAACATTAGAATAAGTGATCTAAGCATGATCTAAGTGACTTTGACCGTGGTATGATTGCTGGTGCCAGACGTGGTGGTTCCAGCATCTCAAAAACAGCTTTCCAGGGATTTTCACACACTAAAGTCTCTCGGTCAGAGGTCAGCAACTATCTTTGGTCTTGGGCCAAGATCTCAATCCAAGAGAGCATATTTGGGATGAGGAGGAACAGGGAATTCACAGCATGAATGTGTGGCCAGAAATATGCTGGTGCTGGGGTGTCTCGGTGGCGCAGACTGTAGACCACTGACCGCATGCTCATTGCGAGCCGCAACGTCGGCGGTTCGAATCCGACCGTCAGACATTTGTTGCATGTCTTTCCCTCTCTCTCGCTCCCATTCTTCCTGTCTCTCTATACTATACTGTCCAATAAAGCTGAAAAAAGGCCTAAAAAATATCTTAAAAAAAAAAAAGAAATATGCTGGAGCTGTGTGATGCTATTGAGTCAGCATGTTGAATCCACACCAAAAAAGGGGTCGTACCCGGTATACACTAGGTATGCCTAATGAAGTGGCCACTGAGTACTACATAGCTTACCATTACTGTGACAAGAGACAAGCTTCAATATCATAACAAGGGGTTCTGTGAGTTTGAGTGAGAGCATCCGAAACCCTCCCTCATGCACACAAACGCTCAAGTTTGATTCATACTATTTGGCAAGCTCTACCAAGGCCATTTTAATCAAAAACTGTTGCTGACAGTGACTTCTTTTTCCACTGATTTACGTTTTGAAACACAAATTGCCACCATGTGTTTTGCCTTGCTTCAAGAACAAATTAATTGATGACCTCACAGAAATCATCAGACTGGTTACTCTCTACCACCACCTTTCTAATGGTGCTTATTACCCATTCCAAAATAATAAAATCAGATTAAGCTATTACCATTTGTACTTGCATCTGGCATTGCCTTCTCAGCACTTTGGACAAAGATGGATTTGAGGACCTGAAATAAAACACATACATGTACAGTATATACAGTATGTCCACACCTAGGACACCTGAAAAAGAAAAAAAAAGAAAGAAAATAATTCAAACAGGCCCTGGTCCTTATCTTTGTTGTACAGGTGGCAGTTGAAATTGTACTTCCCTCTAGGGTCTTTCAGCACACATCCCTGGTTATGGGTATGCACTTTGTTGTACGTCGCTCTGGATAATGCCAAATGCCATTAATGTAATGTAATATAATGATAGGCCCTGGAATGCACATGCAAATTCATGAGAATCAATTTTTTTAACAAACGTAGTGTTACTGTCATTTCAAGTGTGTACAACGAATATGAAATGAATGGTTCATTGAATGCAGCTGAATGAAATGTTCCCAGACAACTTCCACGAGCCTGTACTGTAATTATCTACTGTGCTGACCCTGCCTTTACTTTGCCTGTGTTCTGTATAGAAGGCCTTGGGGGTTACACAATGGATAATGCAGGCTTCAAATATAACCACGCCATCACATGCATGTGGCATGGAAAGAGCATGATGACTGGAAATGTAAGACACAAGAAATCAGAGTGTTCTTAAGCACAGCTTCTTATGAAGCATGCTCTTAACTTGGAACATCGTGAGAACACATTGAGAGAAATACAATAGCCTGTAGGCTTTAGCCCTAAAGGAATGTATGTTGGCATTAATCGGAAGACTTTATTTATACAGACAATCGTTCTTTGCATAGTTTTCGTCCCTTTCATCTCTATGTACCAAGGGAAGAATGTTTATGGAGGTTTTTACATGACAAAGTCACTGTTCTTTCTCATTCGTGTAGTTTCTTAAAGAGAAATCTATCTGTCCTGCAGAGAATGGTTTATAGTTTTAATTATAAAAAAAGAGGCAATTAACAAAAGTGTATTTAAAGTGTTAACTCCACATTAGGATGTTCCTGGCAGGAGACATTAACACTGAGGAGTAGGACCCTGATTTGTGGTCTCCATTATGTGGTTTACAGATCTAAACCCTGAGCCATCTTCACTTTCCCTGGCTGTAAAATGAAAGTGACCGCAGTGCAGTGGAATGCCAGGCCTGCCTATGGTTGTACAGTAACTGAGATGTAATTTGCGTTTAGTTGCAGAGAGTCCTTTTCCCATTGCACTCAATATATCAGCATGCCACCCTTAGCCACATTGGTAAATAAGGTACCACACTTTCCACACTCATTGCAGCATTTACTTCAACAGCAGAGTACCACACTCCACTGTGTCTATTACAGAGGACCTGGACCAGACTTCACTTTCAGTTGAAGAAGTGTGTTGACCTGCATTCATACCAATGCAAAACTGTGGTTTGTGGTAGGCAAAATACTGGTGAGGCCTTTTCTTTCTGAACCTGGAAGTTACACCTATGGTTCCTTTGAGCTTTGAACTCCGGGCCATGGAGATTAGTGGTCACACATTCTGTAGTGTAGCTGAGTCAATGCCACTGATCTCACTCATATAACAGCACTGTGATCTTTCAGGAGACACACATTTCAGTAATCCTGTTTATGGGTGCTGCACTATCTAGGCATGGGCCGGGGGGTGTTTGTGTGCGGCTGAACACCCCACACAGAGACAGTTTTGTCTTGAGAATATTGATCATTAGTGAGATATACATACTCTGAAATAGGCCAATATGGTGTGATCTGTGTAGCAATGCTCATGTGACTCCAGGATTAAACACGGTATGGCTTGTTAGAGCTGTACTCAAACAAAGCAACAGTAACCCTGAAGGGTAATATTGTATTTGCCAGACATTCTGACTGCTTTTATCCCATTGTAACAACTGAGGCACAAAAAAAGATCTAAAGAACCTCACTTAGTTGCCAAGTCACCTGGCTAGGCTACAATTTGTTGTGTAATGTAAGGCACTGAGCAGTTGCAGTCCTCGGTGCTGACCTGTTCTTAAAAATAAATTAAAGTTGAAAACCAGTAAAAAGTTTTGAATTATGTAGCTGTGCAAGGAGACAATTTTAAAATCATTTGACACCTTTGCCAAACCAGGCCGTTTCACCCCGACTCATGGAGCATTAAAATGATCTCTGAGGGCATCGTGCCATAGGAGTAATACACATGTATTTCAAAGAGAAGCGACTAAACCCCACCACAGACCAATAGACTCCAGATGTTCAATAAAAACAGTATCTGGATGTCTCATCCCCCCTCCCATACAGCTTCTCCCATCTGGAGTTGAGCGCAGTGAGGAAGGAATGTGTTTTACGCACATCTTAGTTTACACACGGCAACCTGTGGAATGGCAGCACCATTTGGGCACAGCACGCAGTGTTTGAAATCTCATCAGAGTTCGTGAAACACATCTCAGGGAGAATAAGTACCTGCACATGTTCCAACCCGGCCTTTTCATAATATCCTGCAGTTTATTAGGCGCATTGCTGCTGATGCATTGTTTGACATTTTGTAAGATGAAGCGGAGTCAAAGTTCAGAAAGATGACAATGTATGTGGTGAATGAAAGCATATTGGTAGTTATTTATCAGTTTTCTAAATGCAAATAAATAATCCCTTTTACATTACATCATTATGCACATGTTCAGCGCCAAGTCAACTCATACAATTCATAGAACTTTCATTTCAACATTTTTGAAGACTTAATTACTGACTGATTACATAATTTCCCTACCTGCAGTGTGTCATCTACTTTGCTGAATTAACATTACTTGTGTACCATGGATTGTGCACTCCTCACTTGAGGAGTGAGGAGTGCACAATTTCACCATTCCTCCAAATGCATCCACCCACTCTGGCAAACACATCTGCTTTCTCCACTCCTTCACTTGTTCAGTGGACTCCCGGGTGGATTGTGTGGATTTATTTCATTCCAAGTTGAACAGCAGGGCATGGCACCATGATCCCAAGGCATTCACCTTTATGTGCATTCGAATAGTTTTAATATTCAACATGGAGATTGATTACCGGTTAAATGCAAAAAAATGTAGATATATTTTTATTCTATGTGTTATACATAACCCATTATCGACCATATCAACAAGTGAAGATCAGAGTTAGTGATATTTTGATTGAGAAATGATCTTACAGGATCTTGCAGGAATAGAACCCCAGAAGCATATCCTAAAAAACAGTAAAACTTAATTTATCCCTTCACCTGTTCAGATTTCTCCTTAATTATCAGAATGTAAATCTCTACAATGTTTGCAGTGGGTTTTACAACAAATCAAGAGTTGCATATCATAAATACACAGGCTACAAATGCTACAGCGGCATTTCTTAAAGCCTGAAGCCAATCAGATAGAAGCTGGGGCTCTCAGCACATTCCACTTCGACCTTCAAAAGTCGAGTCTAACTACCGTAACAAATCCTTGAAGAGACCTTTAACAGCTAAATAAACTTGGAAGAAATCTTCATTCAAAGTAATAGAACCCGTAACTCTAAACAGCAGTGTCAATGCATCCTGGGAAGCAGGATGCTTTGCTTTTTCCAGGGATGTACTTTGCTTGTAGTTGTTTAGTATTTCTTACGAATCACAATGTTGTATGGGGCGTGGGGGGACTCCAACTTGAGGTAGTAATTCTGGCCAACTCAACTATTGACCAAAAACATAGCGTTGGCAAAAACGTGCTAGTAAAGAATTGTATTACAGGAAACTCATCTCATAAACTGCAGCTTCCCTTTCCTGATGCTCTGGAGATGGAGGTGAGGTTAGGATTACTTTACTTCAGTCATTCAGTGACATGGTTGCTGTACTACATGTATAATGGCACTAGGGTTGAGCAATATGCTCTGTTTTTCCAGATGTTTCAGATGTAGTCACGATAACATGAATAACAAACAAAGGTTTTTGCTAACTTGTTTTTAGTTTTATTTTATGTCGCATTCTCGGTTTCAGTTTTTAAGTTCAATCATAGCAGTGAATTTATTGGTTACTGATACCATGAAACTGGGAAAATGTTTGCATGGGTATTCTCGATTCGTTTTGTTCATTAATGGATGAAATGTATGTTTCACAAATTTTATAGAATTGGTTGTTCAGTTAGATGCTTTACATGCCACTGCCTTTAATGTTGCAGAAGTATTCATTTTTATGATTGCCTGTGCAGTATTTAAGAGAATAGAATGTTGTAGAATTTGTGTAGAAATTCCCAGCATAACTAAGACATACTGCAATGTGCATTGATGTAAAATGCCAGGCAATGGTATGTGGTAAAATATGCGGAAACTGAATGCAAAGAAACCAACCCCCAAATTAGTCTGCATGCCCCAAACACCATGTTCCTGTGTCTCGCCCTCAGTGACACCAACTGAAAGCCCACAGGGCCTCTTTCTCACTGACTATATGGAAAACTTTCATGAGAAAAATGCTGAAGTACCCGGATAACATGTAATCATCGGCATCACAGTAATCCTATGTCGTGAGGATAGGGAGTTTCCATGGGTGTCCATGACTGAATTCCCAATCTGACTGTCTCAGTCTGGACATCCAATCATCTCCCAGTTTTAAAGGGTGAGATAAATCTCCCCCTCTCCCCCCGTCCCACTCTGCTGCTGTGTTTCCGGGGCAAAATGGCCGCTGTGTCCCCCAGAGGGGCCCACACAATGTTAGTGGGTTTGGTGAATCTCCCTCCCCCAAACACATACAGTAAAGTGGTTTGAGACCCATGCGTGATGCTCAGATGACAGAGCCATGATTACTTCAAGTAAAAAGATAAATGAGTTGGTAATGAATGGAATCATCTGGATATCACCCCGATTTTCTTAAATTATCAGTAAGAAAAAATAAATAACAAATTCACAGGTCAAAATGTTTCCCTTATCAGTCCTATGCAACATATCATTCTTCAACAGAATATTAGTCAAAAACTTGGGCAGTAAAAGAAAGTGAAGATTAGATCTTAACACCTTAAGTCATGCGGTAGAGACGGAGCACACAGCCTTGGCCTCAGTCAATAGCAGAGACACATACGGCCAGTAAAACCTTAGGTGGTCTTAAGTAGGAGGGGTAGAGGAATGCACTAATAGCCATTCATCAATAGCCATAGCTGGCAGTCATAGACGTGCATTGTAAAATAATTTGCTAAATATACAATGGGTCACAGAAATGTCACTGGTGTAATGGTGTCAATGACTGGTTCCTGCAGTTTTGTGGAAGTTGTGGTTGAAGGAGCCAAAAACAATTCCTAAAAACAGCCGTAAAATGGAAATCGCGTGTTGCCCTGTCTCCAGTTTCTGAGAGGTGGCAATGAAGGCTCCCAATTGGCTCAGCCTGTACAGACACTCACCCTCGAAGCAGACTGAGAACTTCAGCCCAGTCATGGCGTTGTTTTATTCTGGGCCGAGCCAGCAGTGGCCAAGAATAATCATTAGTAGGGCTCGATTGGTTTCACCCCACTTGATTAGAACTGTCAAACACAAGTTACCACTGCTTAAGAGCCCTCTGACTACTCAACAGATTACCACAAGCTGCCATTTGTCTTCCATGAGATATGCTCCTCTCCACGGCACAGCGCAGCACTAGCTCTGTGTGCTCTGTATTGTAGGACAAAGACGCCAGGACATGGTCAGGTGGACCAGGCCACAGGGAGGTGAAAGGTGGGTGACTGCTTACAGTGCACAATCGAGAGCACAGTACCGTTACGAGTAACATTGGCAGGCGATTACGGTCACATATGAGTTTTGTTCAACGAGTAATACATTTTGTAATGGCGTTATCAGGATTTATTTTCCAAAATCAGTCCAATCTGAAATGAAAGTAATAAAGTGTTTACTACTGCATGTTAGTTTGCTCATTTCAACAAAGGGTGTGCTCTTTGTGCTGCCACCCATTTATTCAGAGTCTTGAAAGTGCGCCTGATTAGAGCTGTCATGGTAACTAAACTGTTTATGGATGGTGAGGAAATCTGGGAGTTGGGGGGTGGAGTACAGAGACGTCTACAACAGTGCAATCACACTAGATTCATCCAAGTCTGTAATGAGGCTTGACTTTAATAATGTTAATCCATGTATATAAACACCTTAGGTAAATAAAAATGAACCAGCCATTCAGTTGAATATTTATATGTCAACCCGCAAATGCTTTTATTGCATTACATTACATTATTGGCATTTGGCAGACGCTCTTATGCAGAGCGACGTACACTTGATTAGACTAAGCAGGAGACAATCCTCCCCTGGAGCAATACAGGGTTGAGAGCCTTGCTGAAGGGCCCAACAGCTGTGCGGATCTTATTGCGGCTACAACGGGATTAGAACCACCGACCTTGCGTGTCCCAGTCATTTACCTTAACCACTACGCTACAGGCCGCCCTGCGCATACTGAGACCATTAGGTTACAGTGGGCTGTTTATAGCGATGGAGCTTCAGCTCTGCATGGGAGGATCTTATCATGGCGAACATTACACTGCAATGAAAGAGAGGAGAAATATGAGGAGGTTGAAATCTACGTATGGGGGTCATCCCTATGTTCCCACAGCCCTATGTTCCCACATTTCTAAGATTTAATTTTTTTTCAAAATTAAATGTTTATTATTGATCGTGTAAACTTAACTTTATATATTTAGATGTCAAAATAGTCCTCAAAGGACAGCACTTGCAGATGCCTGTTCCTGGCACATAAAAGGTTGAAAAGTACTGATGTAGAGCCCTTTCCAGTTTTAAGTGAACTGCATAAATAGTGTTTTTTTTTTTTCTTATTTCGCTTGTTTGCTTGTTCATTAAAAACTTATAGATAATTGAACGTGTACTGTGTCTAAATTGCACAAACATACACTGGATTTCTTCAGGTCCCATGCAAGCAGCCTGCTGAGTGTGAAGTCAACTGAACATAGAGCTGTGGGAACATAGGGCTGTGGGAACATAGACACGCTCCCTACGTATGCTATAAAATGATTAGAGAAACAGATTTCCCATGAAGACTGTAACTCTGGATAATAGTCCTGTCGCTTGGTGTAAACCTAGCGAGGGGATTCCAGTTCGACACTGGAGTAGGTGTATGAGTTGGTAAGGGGTGACCGGATGAAAGAGGTGGTCTACTCCGCTCTCAGGAACAGAGAGATGGGCGGCTTCGTTAGCTTTACGGTGACTCATGTTCCCATACTCTGGAAGTATGTCATTTGCAGAGTCTGCTAGCGGTTGACATCATAGCGGTGGAAGCGGATAGTGAGATCCTGTCAAGTCACGGATAAAAGCCTGTGCCCGAATGAATAATGCATTTTAAAGTGATTTAAACGTCACTGTACAAGAAATCACCGGGAAAAACGCAGATGTGACACGGCACTCTGCCAGTCTAGTTTGCCTGCAGCGCAGCAACCCCTCCGCATGCTTCTAAAACTTTCATTCATATCAGAAAATGAGCTTTTAAGCAACCCATATTCCCAAGCCACAAACTGCAATACATGGCATGTGGTCCAGGTGGTCTTCTTGCATTGCTTTAGCGAACCACCAACGAGAACTGCAAGGACATCTGCAAGCACTGTGCCACGGTATATTTCTTCATCTGAAATTGAATGTGACTGAATCCATTTAAGGACAGATCGTTTTGAGTCCTGGAGCAGGATTCTACAATCCTGACTGATAGCAGGCCACCACACAGCATTTCATGTCTACGTTCCTGTTTTCTGACTTAGTCTGTGTCTAATTTTATACCAGTGGAACAAATGTTGTTTTTCTTGTTTTTTTACAAAAACATTCTCTCTACAGCGAACACAATGAGCTCATACATCTGACAGACAAAATAAAGTACACAGGTATTTAGATTATTGTGACATTGTTGCCTTTTTAATAATGTTGTTTGTTTTAATAATGGTGTTCACTGCTGATGGAGCTCTTGGCTAGGTTCCTCATTGGACATTGTCAAAGGAAAAGTTTTGTAAAACTATCCCAATAAAACAAGTATTTCAATAAACCAGTTTCTCAACTTTGAGATCACTTGCTGTTTCTTCATAATGGAAGAGATAACAACCTGGGGGTGTTTCTGTCAATAAATTGCTTTTGTTTAATTTTTGGATGAATGCTCCCATTTTGGTGAATCTCAATCAATTATCCCAATGTTAGCTACCTAGCAGCCTAGCTACAGATTAACAGGCGGTTGCAACCTGCACGTTACATCACCCTTAACAGACGGATGCGACCTGCATGTTCCATCTCACTTAACAGAAAGATGCGACACCAGCGTTGTATTTCATCATATGACCTTTTTCAAGACGCACGACATTTAAAATGATTCCAGGCCTTTCTATGGGTTTTCTATAGGGCACCATAATGGGTTAAGTGAGAACAATGCAGATATCTACCCAGCTAAAACACTTTCTCCCAGCAAGGAATTCACTTTCTTCAACTGGAACTATAATGAACAACAATCACACAATAGCTGTCTCAATGGGGAGTGTATGTGTAGGAAGCAAAAGGAACAACAAAATCATTGGGGAAAAAGGACAGTGCGATGATCAACCAACAAGTATGAATAATGTCAATGTGCATTAAAGCACTATTCGTAATCCTGAGCCTTTACTCACTCATTGACTGGCTGTCTCTTGTTTTTGGTCTCCCCACAGAGACTGGTTGAATCCATGATGGTAGTGTCTTTGAGAATTTCTACTTAGATCTTTCAATCTGCAATTTTATTGCAGTTTTTTCTCATGGTGTGTTTATTAGGTGTTTGTTTCTATTCATGTAAAGAGTGTTGCAACAAATTGGCTTCATACAGGGTCAATTTGGTATATACGTATACCCATTTCATCTTGTTTATGTACTGCATTAGCATAGAAAAGAGAAATGGAGGGAAGATGAAGGAAGGCATGTATTCTTTTTGAAAATGAAAGGAAAGTAGGCTGCAAAAATACTTTAGACCATTGGATCAGTTGTACAAATAAAGTTCCTTATTTTATTTATGTAATTAATAAATCTGTCTTTCTGTAGTGCTGCCTTTTCTTACTTTGAATGCAAATTTATAGCAAGGAATTTGAAGCTTTGATTTAATCTGTCTGCCTAGTAATTCATTCTCTGCTGAATTCATAATAAACGAGCAAGACTCCCAAATTAATGTACTGTATATACGCATAGCAAATACACTGAAATAATGTATAAACTCTACTGTGCGCATATTATGTAACTTGTTTCTTGACCTACGTAAGTCCAGCTCATAACTTTTTGACAATCGCACATGAACACACATCTGTTAAGTTGGGTGTGCATGCACATACGTTTTGCATCTAGTCACATTCAGGAATGAAATGTATCTTCTCTTGCATGTGAAAGAATGCCATATTTTCTGTTTTTCTTGCTCTTACTCCACCTGATGAACTGATGTAATTTAAGCTCCAAGGTTGTGACAACTGAAGACAATACTGACACCACAATTCAACACCACATTTGCATCATTCCTTTTTAATGCTGTGCTCCAAATCAGCATAATTCTACGTAATGGGAATAGCAGAAAGAAAAAGAATGAAATAAACACATAATAAAATAAGAATGCAGGATGATTAGAACAGGCCATTCAGCTTATCTGTGGTATCCAGGGACCTCATCAAGCCTGGACTTGAATACCCCAATGGTTTCTGCCTCGGGATATTTAATACTTTACTACATTACAAATGTTATATTTCACAATGAGCAGTTGTCCAAAAACTTGCCGAGCTGTCCCTCACTCTGACTGGGTTTCTGTGAGCGGGTTTGATGGTGGCCAAGGCCTGTCCTCCATACAGTGACATGGCGGCCGCTCTGTGGTCAATCTGTCATCACATCCGCCCAAAAAAATGGGTCAGAGCTACATCTGCACTCATCGGCAACAGGCAGCCTTAGACACGCACGCCCATGTCAGACAAACCACCCCATTCACTTTCATTACTGCTAACTGGTTTTTGCCGGTGGCTTGTTTCCTCCAAAGGGGCAAAACGACATATGGATCAGAGGGAAGTAAAGGGTGAAAGAAGACTTTCACACGTGTTTTTGGAAGGCCCCTGTCCAGTCGCTTATGTAAGTTTTGTTTATTTGGTCAGAGCTGATGTTGGCTGCAGCACTGCCCTCTGTTTTCTTCCCCATTCACGAGAATAGAGAATGAAGAGGAGTCAGGACTGATAGGCACCACTAGTGTTACCTCTTATGAGTTATCCACGATTACAGTCAAAACTCAGGCCCTCTTGAAACTTTCAGACTAATGAGGACTGTCATCATACTTTAGGAGTTTAGGATTTTAGATTCTTTACTCAAACATTTTCTTCCTCAGACTCTTAAAAACATCCCACATCTTTGCCAATCGTACAGGACCCAGATTTGAGGCTTACATTATCATGCCAATACGAATTGCAAATGGAAAATGAGGAAAATACTCAGAGGACCACACTCTCTTCTGTTGATTTTACGCATTGCCAATGTACACATCCTGTCTAATCCCGCAGATTACGCCGTGATCTCCCCGTAAATCCACTCCACAGGGCTCCAACCACTTCAAAGCAGGATATATACTGGCATGTGACAAATTCAAATTCAAAAGTGTCAATGAACTAAAATGCAACTGAGCATGGCAATTGATCTTTCAGAATATGTCCTTAATTTTGACTAGTATGTTCCAATAAACTGTTTTCCCATCTTTTTACATTTGTTTTTGTTGTTGAACGAAATTTACATTCGATGTATATATCATACAAAGTACCTTTTCCTGTCTTCTATGGTTGATGTATGACAATACAATGATGCATTGTGTTGACACAACTGCAGAAGTGGAGGATTAAATTCCTTCCATGGGATAGATCATGATGGGAATGCTATTACCATGTAAAAGCACCCCTTCCTGTGCCACCTGTTGTTGCTCACACTAGCCCTTGTAACTGCAGAGCGCTGTCCATATATAGAACTTTAAAGTGTCTTGTAAAATCTGTCCGTGCAGAATGTCTGTTTTTCAACATGTGTTAGTGCCACGACTCATTGTAGCTATATAACTATAAACTATAGATCGGTGTGTGTGTGTGTGTGTGTGTGTGTGTTTGTGTGTGTGTATGTGTGTGCGAGTGTGTGTGTGCGTGTGCGTGTGTGCGCAGTGGATGTAGTCTACTGCAGCTGTCCTATCATTTGGTCATATTTCATGTGGGAAAGTCCCCTTAATAACAGTATTACAAAGGTTTTTGTAGCTTAGCACAAAGAAGAAGACAAAAACAAGTATAACTCATAAATAAGATTGTAGTACTATCATTCTAACTACATATATACTAACTATATAAATATATATATATATACACACACACACACACACACACTCACACACACACACACACACTTAAAATAGTGTATTATCGTATGCAATACTGGATTGTGCCTTGCATACAAGTTAATTCTCATTCATTCGGTAAAAAAGCAGAATAAAAGGTCCTTAAAAGTCTAAACATCTGTAAATAAACGATCTCTTTAAACTCATTAGAAATTGTACAAATTATGGTACATTTATGTGGATAATCAAAGTCTTCATAATAGTCTGAAAGAATGAAATATGGCATCGCCATTCTTTTCTACATGTACAGTAAAAAGTCAACCATGTCTTTATGTCTGCAATATAACAATGACAGCCAGTCCCCCAAGGACATTACTGTAGCACGCTGAAAGTAGTGTACGATGACATCTCAAATGAAAATGCGGTCTGAAACCGGAGAAAACACAGAAATGCATTCATTTTAATCCACAAACGATAAATCCTTCCCCCATTGAGCAAGACCGTAATTCAACTTCAGATCCAGTCTAATAGGAAATGCCTTTATTTCACCAAACGCGGACAGGGATTAATTTACAGCAGCCTAATCTGAAATGCATGTAGAATAGGCCTTGTCTATTGAACAATAACCGAGTGTAGATGATATCTTTATTACTGAGTAGGCTAATGCAGTAGTGCCATACGAGTGCAAACGAAGCACTAAGAACGAGATAGATTTCCGTTAACTGTTTCTGTTCTGTATATACAGAACTTTTAGTGTTTTCGCTCTGTCTGAGTTAATTTTGTATAAGATTCAGGCACCACACATGGTATTTGCACTACATTGCGCGTGTGTGCGTGCGTCAAAACGAATGTTGCACACTTCCATGGCTAATTTCCTCTCCATGCATAGGCTCTCCACCATGTTTCCCTCGTTCAATAAAACGTTCAATGTTCAATTAAAAATTGACAACGGGTTACAATGATGAGGTATGCAATCTGGGTTATTGATTCTAAAACAAATTGTTGTGGTTGGTCGAAATATGGAACATCAATAAGCTATGCTTACCTTCTTGCCAACTAATGAACTGACGTGTTGTTTGCTATTATCTATCCTGTTATGGTACTGAATGAATCCCTTCCATGAGGTTTAAATCATTGTGATTAAAAATTGAAAATGGAAAAATGGGTTCGGTGGTTTTTGCCTTATGATATATGCGGTGCATGCGATATAACGTGAGGATTCGTGTTCGGAAAAGTGATTATCAAAACGTAGCTATTGCTATTCTCTTCTTGGCTAAAGCATCTGAAGTCTAAGTAGAGTCAATTATTTGACAGACGCCTTAGTCAAAAAGCAAGCCTACACACGAATGCCCAAAGAGCGCGCCAAGAAAACGGGACATTACCATCACCAGTAGCAAAACTGCAAGTCGGGCGAACAATTTCAAGCCAACTGCGCTGGTGAAAATCCAAAAAAGAAATGTCATGCTCGTCCTTCTGTGCATTTCTGAAAGCGGATGTCAATGCCGTCTACACCACAAATTATCCTGGTTTTGTCATTTTTTATTTTCAAAAACTGAAAAACTGCAATATTTGAAATGCCTCTTTTTTGGCGAGTACTTCAAAATTGCGACCATATAGTATAGCACGCTAGTTCTGCTGGAGGCGCGGCGCTTCTGAAGTTGGACAAGATCTCATCCTCAGAGTAACGAGCGCTGATTTTTCTGGATATGCAGTTTTTTTCTCTTCCATGCATTCGCATGAAATGCGTTTTTATGGAATACCTACGTTTTCAGATCGGAGGGCTTGTTAAGAGAATGAACCTACTTCACACAAACTTTTGCTATGCAGTAGCCCATGTTAGTCCATTTCGGAAAGTTGTGACGGTGCTGTTAAATCACAAGAACGAGGAGTGAAATCGGCGTTAATACCTAAGTATTAGAAAAGAAGAACATATACAATAACCCCGTAAAGCCTGTGACCTATTGTTTTCCACCTGGGATAGGAATGCATGCATTCTCGGTAAGGTAAGAAGACTGCGCCCGTACTGGTTTTAAGTTCCCCCTAGGGCTGTGCGCGCTGCGCAGAGCTTTTTGCATTCCATCTAGATGTATACCTAGGTGCACCATAAACGACCAGGTAGTCGCCCTTGGCTTCGTCGCACAGATTATGTTGAAATAAGTTTTTCCCCCTTCTTAAAAACCATCCGCCTTCCACAGCAATACCTGTTGTCCCATTACCCGATTCAAATTTTGAAACGAGTTAACCCAAAAGTTAATTCCACCCATTTCACTGCAATAGTCGTTTCACTGCGACTTTAGTTGTTATTGTGGAAATATGCGATATATCTCTAAATTCATCACAAAACACAGTGCCAAATTAGTCCTGTCAATCAGTATGCCGCTTCCAATTCCCACGGACCTTACAAGCAAGAAGCGCAAAAGCACATAATAACAGATCCTACCGTAATAAAGGTAACCATAGCATCGGTGTGAAAAGATCCAACAGAGCCGACATTAAGGTAGTAAGTTAGTATATGTCTTTTTTGAAACTTCCCAATTTAGAACGCGTGGTGCGTGTTGCAACACTCTAGCCTGCATTTACTGTGCAAAGCGGTCTCTTTCTACTCTCTCTCTCGCTCTCCCTCGCCCTCGCCTTCCCTCCCTCTCTCCCCCCCTTCTCCAGTCGGTTCTCTTTAAAACGTAATCTGCACTACTGCTATAGCGTTCCAGCTGAGCCAGATGGCTATCAGCGCTGTTAAACTGCAAGACCGGACCGTACCAGAAGCGCGATCTCTGCAGCTTTTTACATTTTAGAAATGCATTCCATATCGCGTCTGATAATATACACTCAGTGACCACGATTAGGTAGACCTGTACGCCAGCTCCTTAATGCAAATATCCTACCAGGCAATCATGTGGCTGGGACTTGATTCATAAAAGAATGCAGACATGGTCAAGAGGTTCAATTGTTGTTCAGACCAAACATCAGAATAGGTACGAAATGTGATCTAACTGATTTTGAGTATGGTATCATTGTTGGTGCCAGATGGGGTGGTTTGAGTTTCTCAGAAACTGCTGATCTTGATGGATTTTCAGACTCAACAGTCTCTAGATTTTACAGACAATGGTGCAAAAAAACAATAACCACCCAGTCAGGGGCAGTTCTGTGGACGACAATGCCTTGATAATGAAAGAGGTCAGAGGAGAATGGTCACACTGGTTCAAGTCAACAGGAAGGTGACAGTAACTCAAATAGCAGTGTTACAACAGTGGTATGCAGAAGAACATCTCTGAACACACAACACATTGAACCTTGAATTTGGTGGGCTACAGCAGCAGAAGACCAATAAGTGAAAACAATTATACATACCTAATAAAGTGGTCATTGATTGTAGATATGTGCATGTTTAGAATCGATTTTGCCTTGGATGTACAGTATGTAAAATAGAAGTATAGCAGCAGCTTTTGTTAAACTCAACAAATACTGAAATCCCTCTAACATGCTTGTTGAAGTCAAAGTCTTGGTCAGTCTTTGTGCCTAGCAGTAACAGACACTTCACAGTAGTATCGTTCTTGTGAATTCGGTTTGGGCAAGTGCACATCAGTAAAGTGAACTTTACCTCACTGAAATATTGCGTTTGGTTGGTATCTCATCGAATAATTTTGAATATACCTTCACATTTTCAAATGTATTTATTAAGGTAATCATTAAATATTATTATATCATAAAATAATACACATATTACAACCTTAATTAAACATTTCCTCAACTGAACTTTTGGTGAATTTATGGCAGATTTTATACTTCCACGTTAAATCCAAATTAAACTGGAGATAAAAAAGCTTTGTTTAGTTCACTGTTGAAAGATCCTCGAAATTGTAATCCAGTGTTCTGGTTTACCACAGTAAAGAAGCCTTTACTGCCAGAACCATGGCACAATACTATTCTGTTTTTTTAACTGGACTATATTGAGAGGTTAGGATGCTTTGAGAAGAGAATAACTTTGATAGAATGTAGTGTACTGTACCACAGGGCTGAAATGCATTGTTAAAAATGCATGAGTCCAATTCACATTCCCCTCCCCCGGGCATTTAGTGACTCATGCAGTCCTGCTTTAGTCAATGGTTCATACAAGAGTTACGCAAGTTCCGGTAAATACTGAACTGACTAAACTGTGTTTTTGGCTAAAAATCAATACAGTGGTACATTTGTTGGGTGGAACCAATGTACAATACCGATAACCCAAGGAATCATTGCAGATTCAAACCCATTCCCCCGGTTGAAAGCAATTCATATTAATATTGCGCACACAAATTACACGAGCATCTTCAAAGAATAGAATTAGTATAAAAGACAATATCATATCATTAATGTCGTTCTTTTGAATAAAATGAACAGCCCCTATATGCATTTTGTGTTCTATTACAAGTTCCTTAGAAGCAATATTAGCACATGTACTATTATTATGGACAACATTTTTAGTTGCTGCTCTTTTGGCTGTGTGCCATCCATATAGAGCGACTATCTGGCAGCAATATTTCTAACCG
The DNA here is from genome assembly GCF_963514075.1 of Conger conger. Taxonomy (NCBI): domain Eukaryota; kingdom Metazoa; phylum Chordata; class Actinopteri; order Anguilliformes; family Congridae; genus Conger; species Conger conger. Next base: position 53,566,467 of record NC_083767.1, read on the forward strand.
ATTTAAAGGCCCATATTTTCTACAAGAAAGCACCTGTCACATTGAAGTACCTGTTATACAGGCAGTTGTGACCACAATGTGTCACAGGTGCTGAAATTTGAACAGTGCAACAGAAGTGCAATTATTGTCAAGTATAATAGTAAAACATTTGATTTCACAGATGTAGGCCAACAACTTTATTGATATACAGTATATAAGAACTTAGTGGAAAGTTAGTTAGTTAGTTAGTTGGATTGCAAAACCTTTTGAATCTCAAAATAAAGTGAAAATAAAGTGAAATGAGTACTCACAGTAACATAACAGCAGCCAAAGTCCTTTCATTTCTCTGAATGACCAACTACGTAGAGGGAAAGGTGGGCCTTTGGCCGATACCCTTAAAATAACACGTTTTCATTGCTTAAATTACATCTGACCTGCAGTGAAACTGCTTTTCTACATAACAGCATGTCTTTCATTGAGCAGTTAAGGTTAAGCATCTAGTTTAAGGGTACAGTGGAGCTGTAGGAACCTAAACCTGCAAACTCCTGGAAATGAGCCTGGTTCTTTCACCACTGCATCCTACTGCCACTCTTTTTTTATAATGTTGGTTATGAATATCTCCCACCTGTTAATTTGTCACAGTTTCAATTTTTATTCTAGTCAGGTCTAGTGGTGCGTTGCATCAATGTAAGCTACAGTCTGCATATCAGGGTGCCTAAACTGGAAAGTGGGCAGAAGGTGCTGGTTTGGCATGTATGAGTTCATTGTTTTTTCCTCTTGTGAGACTCCAAATTGACAGTTTTTACTCTGTACTGAAACCTCAGAAGCTGGTGATTGATACAGAAAAGCAGGGTCCTTATGAAGCTGTATACTGTCCCTGTTTTGTTCACGCACTGAAATAGTTCATTGCTCAGATACATCCTCTTGAAACAATAGTGGACAATACCATTCGGAAATATTAACCCCCAAAAGTTTGTGTGTTTTTTTTTTCTCCTTTTCCGTAGTAGAACTCATTTAAAAAATGTTTAACATGCAGCAAAGCAGAGGAAGAATGGTCACCTCACTGCTCAGACATTAGACAAATAAACAGTAGGAACGGCCTATGAAGGCGTATAGGTCTCAGATGGACATGAAACTCTCCCTTGTGTTGCACTGGCAGTAATCAGAGACCACCGGCATGTTCTAAACACAGCCAAGCTTCAAAAACAGCCTGCACTTACACTTGATTACACAGTGTCTTAATGCAAGTTAATTAATCTATTAATCTTAAGGTCTCTAGTTTGAACTTACATTGGTTCCCCAATCCAACCATCCAGAGTATCAAGCCTGCATGCCAAAACAAATGCGAACATTCTTTGTCTGTTTATCGTCAGGGACTGGAACAGTGATGACGAAAAAGAAACACGAGAAAGGTGTTTTCAACTATTGTTTGTTATGTGTGTAATAAATCAGATGTAAACTATCTCAGTGTTTTTGGTCGTCTTTTTTAAGAAAGGTGAATGATTTATTTTGCTTATTTTCTTTCCTATGCCGAAGGTACATCCCTGTTTATTTAAAGCGACATGATGGCGCAATGCACAAAGCTCAGTTTTGCTCAATTTCACTTAATGCAAGCATGACTATACCGACAGATTTTTGGATGACACCTCTTTGATGACTAATTCCACCACCTACCTCGCCCCATATTCCCAAGGTTATTGTCTAAATCCTGCACTGCCACTGAAGTCATCCTCCTGACGGTTAGTAAAAAGGCCTTCAAGGCACAATATGCATGAATGTATGTGTTGTTGTTGAGGCAATACCAAGTGAACACTAAAACATGCTATCGCCACTGCATGTGCACTTACTCAAGGAAAATGTGCATTCTGTCCGTTCAATAAAACCTGTTAAAGGTGTTCAGTGATATTGACCAAGATGCACCTGTGAATCAGACCTTTCATTCAAGTTAAACGAAAAACTACAGTATATGGGTTTCATATGTGTTTCATATGAGTTTTGTGAAATCAAACCAAAATTGCCCATAAGGGAAGATGACATTCCTCACTAATATTTTAAAATGTAAGTGAAAAAAGGTATAATTTGAAGATGTCTCTTGTAGAATCTTTTATTAGTCATTTTTCATTCCCAGAAAGATTGTTAGGTAATATGACTTCAGTAAGTAAATATTCATATGAAAGTGCTGATAAATTACATTCTGTGAATAGTTCAAGATGATGTAATTAATTGCAGAAAAATGTAGTAAGTGGCGAATTTCCTGTTACTACACAGACAAAAATGTTTTCCCTTTAAAATCATATTGATATGACTTCAACTTGTGGGTGCCGTAGGCAATGTGCCCTCTCTAGGACTCAGTGTCTCAGAAGTCTTGCCTTTAAATAAGTATATGTTACCCATGCATCTGAATGTTTGCTTTATATATAAATTATGCTATTTGGAATTCCTAAGAGATTAACATTTCTGCAGCAACATGCCACAGAATAGGGCATGTTTAATGGAGAATAAGGGAGCTGTGATTTCCTCCTCTTGGTTCAAAGATATCCATAAGGTGCTATATTTCAGCCTTATCAAATGGGTGGTGATGGGGATTACTTTTCCTGCCAATGTACCAATTAATGTCTGTTGAATATATCATTTTTCACTATGCCTGCCAGAGTGCTGACTCTATTTTCCTCTCTGACTCTGCTCTTCTGTAGTACAACTCTACGCCGCAGCTCAGTATGTTAACTCTGCTGTTCCTCTGTAAACTGTGACTATGAGCTCCTTTAACTCTGAGGACCTCCATGCAGCAGAACAGAGGGACACGTGAACAACTTGAAAGTCCTGCAGCGCATATTCGGAGCACTGTCTCGGATGAGGATGTCTCCCATGTAAATTACACGCCACACACTCAAAAATCAGGAAATCGTGAGGGGAAGGCAAAAATCATTCAATCCAAAGAAATGTACTTTTTTTTTGGTTTAAACTGTGGTATGTTTTGACGCACCTCTTAAAAGGCTGTGCTTGAGTGTGGGAGCAGACACACTGTAGTTCAGGTCAGGGTGACTCAGTCCTCCGACAATAGAGAAGGTGCAGGAGAAAAGACGTGGGACAATGCGGGCAGCTGTAGACTGAAAAGCAAACTGAAAAGTTGATGCTGTTTCTTAATGCCGCGTTTTTTGCGTTTACCCTGTCAGTCAAGCATGGCTAGCTTTAGCGGCTACGTTTCCCTTTCACCACTGCTCTGCTTTATTCAAATTCAATAAATCTGACTGTCAACACCCTCTGTTTGTCTGTAAACAAATAGCGTATGAAAGAGGAGAATAGGGGATCCTTCAGCTCGCATTCAGGGCCTCCGCTCGTACAAGTCGTCTGCCACGTTTGCGTCGACCGCAAGCTTTTTAAAAAACCTCCGGCCGGACTCGTCTGTAACTGTAAGCCAAAGCTGTTGTCAGCTTGAAGACCCCTCTTTTGTTTCTTCCCTTTTTCTTTCTTCCCCGTCCCCGTGGTAGGCTAGAGAACACAGCTGTATGGTAACAATATTACCTCCCCAAGGGTTTGTGGCCCAAATGTTCTCTGATAAAGACTCCTCTGGGGTGTGCCCAGATCTCTGCTCTGTCCTGTGAAGAGGCAGGGCCTGTCTGGTTGCCAGGGAAACCACCTTTGACCTCCCATGGCTGGGCTCTGAACTCCTCCACTGGTTGACCCAGCTTTACACCACAGGTGTTACACAGCGTGTATGTAGCTACGTTTGCAGGTCCCATCCTTTGTGTATCTGGGTGTGATAGTATTTATCTGTGCACTGTGCATGTGTTAGTTTTTTTTTGGTAACCTTTGCTTGTTGCATATTTTCAGGTGTGCTGCCAGAAGGCATATAGCATCCTTGAGCTGTCTCTGCTTCAGCTCTGTGTAGTCGCAGCTGCATACAGACGTGTGACAGAAGCAACTGGATGCCCTGAGAGAGGGGAGCGAGGGGCACTGCTGCTGTTGGCCAGATCATATTTCCGCACATTGCCATGGACCACTCTTTTCTTTTCCCTTAAAACACACACACACACACACACACACACACACATACACAGACACACATACACACACAAACACACACACACACACATTATGAGAGGCTGGCACGGTCACGCACATTCACGCATTCAAGCACACAAATGCTTTATCTCAGCTTTGTAGTGCAGTAAGATCTCACTGTAGTGGTCACACAAAATTTCACAAAGCCTTCAACCTTCAAAAACTAATTTCATTTGTAAAGATTTCGAATATGTGGCAAGCACAGCTTTTGTGTCTGTTTTGAACTGTCTCTCCACACTTGCTCGTTCAATGTAAATTTAGACACTGGCCCACCCCCATACCCAATCACCTCTCTGTTCCTGTCTTTTCCACATTTATTTATTTTACACTTGCACACAGGTGGTCCTGCAACCTAAAACGCTTCTGGCAATGAGTTTATGTCTGTGGGATTATCACAATTGTTTTCAGACTTGTGTCCCGTTGCCTCATTTGGCACAGACAGTACAGGACTGAGGACCTCTGACAATGCCTGACGCAAACCTGTGAGTCGGTCCAAATGCCCCCGATGAAATGAGAGTGCAGGGCAGCACCGATGGGGCCTGAAGTGTGCCCTCAAACACAGACAGGGGCTCCTTGTCCTCTTGTACACCACCCCCGCCCCCCTCCAGCAACCAAAGAATCATTCAGGACTGAGGTGGTTCAACTTACCTTATCTGAGCACTGCTACCAGGACAAAACTAGACAGGTACATAGGATAGCAGTAGGCTTGTGACCTGTTATGCATTTCTGAAAAGTAGTTTCTTGCACACACAGCGACCAGAAACACACTGATACTAAACATTTCTAACACTTCTATTGTACTGTTCCTTGGCACATAGCAGTAATATTAGGCCCCATAAAATGGGCAAAGGAAAGTAAATATGAATACTCCATCTACAACAGTGCCAGAACAGCAACCTGAGTATTTTTATGGGCAAATGCATTGTTTGTACTTCTGAAAGCATTCCTCACGGTACAGAGGTTCCTACCCACACTACAGCTCTCAGATGAACTGCGCAACTTCAGATCAAATCTCAAATCTCACTTCCCAGCACCCCAGTAAATGCCTGTGAAACCCAGTGAAATCCATGCCATATCTGTATTTCCCAGTGATTCCATGACGTCACTTTCAAGTAATGGAAGTAGGTTTGAGAATGCGCTCCATAAAATGGAGGAAATGCAAGCATTCCAGAGGAATGCATAATACATTGTTCTTTAATGTTTCCTTAAGAACGGCAAGATTCCGGAGTGGTTCTTGGCTTTTCCTGGCTTGCCTGTTGTTGAGGTGTGACCCATTGCTTGCGCACTAGTTTTGATTGTGGCGGACATGACTCCTGGCTGCAGTTCAGAGGTAGAGTGGCACAATGGTTTGGACTGTAGCTCCAAGCTTGTAGGTTCCCAGATGGGGAATTATGTTAGTGTACCTAAAATCATCATTCTCCCTTCATGGTGAATGACAGCATCAGAGAAAAGGGTAAGATACACACATCCCATTTTCCATGCCCTGTTCCGACTCTCTTGTTGCACTTCTAAAGCTACTTGGAGTTAACATGTTCCACTTTATCCCACCCACAAATTGCTGACTGTAACTATAGTGGTCTTTCAAAGGGAGATTTCAGGAGGACACAAGATGATTTTAAATACTAATGCAACCTTATTCAAGACCCAGATTCGGTGATACCATGTTATCCTCTATATTGACAAGCAAATCATGTTGTTGTTACCAATTAATTTAATAATATTGTTGATCACTTAACTGCATGAATGAGGGCAGTATTTGAATAAAAACCTATTTAATATTTCAGGTGAGTCATGTGTCAACAGAGATCTGAGACAAGCTTTACAGGTATGTCTGCAATTATAAATCCTGAATTACAGTAGAGAGGCTAATATCATTGTCAGAACATGTAATAGAGATTGTTTGACTGTAGACAGTTCCTTAATTTGAATATGTATTCCAACTGAACTTACTTACGTACTATAAGGACCAGGATGAGGTCACATTTTTTCATGCATTGGGCATGACAGGTGTGTGCATCAGCAAGTCAGCAAACTCATTTAACTAGAGTGAATCATCATTTCCTGGATTCAGTCTTTTGTCTCCCAAACACAGTAAGCGAAGGCAACGTGTCACCTGTCACCTCGCCTGGTGCTGACACATGTCCGGGGGTGAGTAACGAATGCTACAAGTTCAATTTAGGCTGAATGTACGTGATCACAGGTAGTGTTTGTTGTGTTGTAAATCCTCTAAAGACCTTTTCACACTGCACTGTGGTTAGCCCTGGGTTATCCTGGCCCCAGGCTAGAGGTAACCCATAGCTATTTTTTAACCTGGGGCTAAGCATTGCTGGCTATTTTTGCACTGTGTTTGGGGATATTTCTGGGGCTAACACCCAGAAATTCAGTGCTAACTGCTAACCCTCCTCTGGAGCAAAAAATAAATTTCTCTTATCCCAGGGCTAAGGACATTGTGAATAGGCATAATCTTATGCACCATTGTTTACAACTGAATAGAGAGTTTTTGGCTGGGATTCAACATTTCCCCTTAACATTGACTTCTAATGGCAGTGTATTACATTTCTTTTAATGTATGCACAATTTTACTTCGACAATTTTTTTGTTAATTCATTCATTGACCAAACATTGTTTTTAATATTAATATTAGTAAAACTTGTGATTAATAGACATTTGATGTTAAGGCCTTTAGTGATGAATCCAGATTAAATTAATTCAGACAAATACACATCTTTGTCAGGTTGAGGTAGTAAGATTCTGACATACAATACATTGTTTATTTAAATAACTCAAACCAAGTTATCCATCTATACAGGTGAAGATTTTCATTCAGCGCAGATAATCTACACAAACACTCGCTGTGGTTCATCTACGAATAGAGCTCATCCTGACGCCCCCATGGAGAGTGAGTGAGAGAGTGAGAGAATGAGTGAGAGAGAGTGAGAGAGAGTGAGTGAGTGAGAGAGTGAGTGAGTGAGAGAATGAGTGAGAGAGTGAGAGAGAGAGTGAATGAGTAAGAGTGAGAGAGAGAGTGAGAGAATGAGTGAGAGTGAAAGAGAGTGAATGAGTGAGAGAGTGAGTGAGAGAATGAGTGAGAGAGAGTGAGTGAGAGAGAGTGAATGAGTGAGAGTGAGAGAGTGAATGAGTGAGTGAGAGAATGAGTGAGAGAGAGTGAATGAGTGAGAGTGAGAGTGAGTGTGAGTGAGTGAGTGAGTGAGTGAGTGAGTGAGTGAGTGAGAGAGATAGACATACGTATCTCTCAGGATCATCAGCCCTGGAAGGTCATGTCATTGAGTTTCTACCTCATCATCATTGTCTCCTTTTCATTTGGAGAGGTCAGCTCTTTCATTTCTGTAGATAAAAGAACAGGAAGTAGAATAAATTCAATAGGACTCTTTTTTTTAGATAGAGATAGCTGGGGATAAAAATTGGACATTAGGAGACATTTATGTGGTGTGCAAAAACTATGAAGAACTGTCCCTGAACCCAAGAGGTATGGCACAGATATTGAAATTTAAATAATTGGCATGTGGTAAATGGGTGGCATTTATATAGTGCCTTTATCCAAAGCGCTGTACAATCGATGCTTCTCATTCACCCATTCATACACACACTCGCACACCAACGGCGATTGGCTGCCATGCAAGGTACCAACCAACCAGGGGTTAGGTGTCGCTCAAAAACACATGGACGCACCCGGGGTGGGATTAGAACCAGCAACCCTCCGACTGCCAGACAACTGCTCTTATCACCTGAGCCGTTGTCGCCCCCTATGTGGTACCATGTGAATCTCTTGTGCGCTACGGTATGTGGTAATGTCCCATGGCTAAGAGTATAGACATCACAGCTGGAGATTCTCAGTGGAGCAGAAAACAACATTCAAGAGAGAGCTTGCAACACACCTTGCATTTATGACATGACGCCTGGATTTTGATGCCATTCCAATTCTTTTTATTGTCATTGATTTATTGTAATGAATAAAAGTCATTGAACAGGTTCTGAATATGCTGTGCCATTTTGTTAATATCTAGTACTGGGACAAAATGTACTAGACATACTGTGACCTCTTCTTGTCCTCTTCTTCTCTCCCCAAACCTGCCTCCACTTTTCATCTGAATCATTCTGCAGTGCCAGGCAGTTCTCCCAGACTCCCTGTGTGGTGTGGTAGGCCATTAGCCTCATCCTGTGAGTAGTGTATAAACATGTAGGCACAGTGATGCATTGGCATTAACAGTATACCGTTATACTGTAACTCTTAAAAAGTCAAGTTTCCGGTATTCCCACATACAAAAAACGGTGACAACTGTCCCAAGAATGTGTTTATGTGCTTAAGTAAATGAATGTACACCCAACAATACAATAACTGCCAAAGCATTCATGGAGGTATACAATAATATCACATAAAGGGAAGTACAGTACGCATCTTGAAAAGCACTGGAATTGTGGGATTGTGGGGTATTCCTCGTGCAATGTAGATGGAAAACATTAATGATTCTTCTGTATGTTCTTCTAAATCATGCTGTTTTTATGTTTCACTTTCTATTTAAGTGTCCACCACACACACACACATGCATGCAAAGGCACAAGGACTGTGTTTTGTAGCCTGTTTATACTGGCACTTTATTCTTCTTCGGAATGAACCGGTAATTTTTCTCACCGTCAGACTGGCAAGCGAATGTCAACTTTCATAAATTATATTCACAAAATGAGCAAAGCAAGCCAAATGGGAAACATGCAATTTATGAGTAATGGAATGGATGTGCACTTATAGTAAAAAAATCCTCTAAATCAACCCCATATTTCTATGATTAATGAGTCATTTATCATTCGCAGTATAAATGCATGTAGGGTGGTAATACAAGGAGACATCATAGACATCCGTTCTTCCCCTAGGGTTATCTGTCTCTTCAAATATATATTTTTAGCTAACATGATAATCATATATAAAGTGATAAAAACATAAAACAATATTACATGTCAGAATGTGTCGAGAGTATTTCTGACAGATGCCCTGTAATTTTTTTGTTCAACAGACTGCAGAAAGCCACAGCCTCATCTGTAACTGGCAGTGTATAAGAGCAAGAATTGATGCACAATTTAAATGCAGAATAGCAGTGGGGGTGGGGGGGTTGTCTCAAAATATTTTTTCAGTTATCCATCAACAAAACTCACATGATCATTTGATGGTTTCAATTATCTTTTTTTTTTTGTCTCAGAAACAGTCAGTATTGCATACAGAGGGAATTGGAAGATAAATATTTGTTGCAGGCTTGATCACAACCATATTTTCAAGTGTTACCCTCAGAATACCCTATCACATCACTTTTATATCCGATCATTCATTTAGGTCAAAGTTTAGACCGTTCCTGATTGCAGCTCCTGTCCAAAAACAATAACCACTGCGTCTTATTCAACATGCAAACCTTAAACTGAGAACACAATCTCAGCCCCACCATATCCATTTTAATAGAATAAACTGTGAAAAAAGGGGGGGGTTTTTGGTTTCCACATCTGGGTGCTTTTAGTCAAGTATCTCTTTAACTATTTGTACGTCACTTTGGATAAAAAGTAAAATTAAATTAATTAAATGTAATTAGCTGAATTTTGGAAATTGTCAGTTACACTTTGCCATTGCGTTGCTGTAGGGACAGGCCTGCAGCAGCCTGTAGCGTAGTGGTTAAGGTGCACGACTGGGACCCGCAAGGCCGGTGGTTCGATCCCCTGTGTAGCCACAGTAAGATCCGCACAGCCGTTGGGCCCTTGAGCAGGGCCCTTAACCCTGCATTGCTCCAGGGGAGGATTGTCTCCTGATTAGTCTAATCAACTGTAACATTCATTAAATTAATGAAATGCAGCCTATGCACAATAGTTTCACTTCTGTCTCCCCCGCTCTCCCCATTTCAGGGCCTCAGATTCAGGACTTGGGAGCGGCCTGCTAGCACAGAGTAGGGGGCATATGTATCTAATGCTGGGGCAAAGAGTTTAATGGCGTGTTCCTCCTTGGGGGTCCTCAACCAGACCTGTTCATACAGGATGTGATTTTGCCTGAGGGGAAGCTGTTGAAAGAACCAGTGGAACTGTGAAATTATGTGCAAAGAAAGCCCATAGATTTGCTTTTCACAGTGCATTCCACAATTCTACAGTAAACCAATAAAAAGCTCAAAATATATACGTTCACATTGGCATGTCTATAAAAGGTTCATTGGTTGTTGTATGTATGGACTGTAATGACACAGCACATGATTTTATAGTCTTCTATGTGTGCATTGGTTCCCTGGTTTCTGCTTCTAATTTTCTGCTCATTTCCAAGTGGAATTGTCCAGTGCTGGTTCATTAATATTAGCAGGGTAATATTCTGCAGTTGCATTACAGAGTGCATGTGTTGATAATATGTATACTTGACTTAAATGTAACATGTCATCAAATAATGACTGAAAGAATATCAATTAAGCCTATTTTAGGGTTATAGTGTGGGGGGTGCACTGGAAAGGCACTGCAGTATGTTTAGAAAATGTTGCAGCCTTGGTTTTTTGAAGAATGCGTGCTGCTTAATCTTACTAAACTTAAATTATGCAATAATCATCTGAAAGTTAACTCCTTGAAAGAAAAGGCCATTTTCCCTCAAAATGGTTGTTCACAGTGCTGCCGATTCCGGAATAAGCTGCAACATTAACATCTCTTATGTCTATACGGAGGCCTTTAGCATTTGCTTTGCTCTTTTTCCTCCCCTCTCTCTCTCCCTCTCTCTCTCTCTTTCTATCCTTTCCTTGTTGTTAAAGCAAAGGTTCTTTTCAGTTTTATTCATCTGTGACCCTTCCTCCCCTTCCACAGCCTCGGGTCTGAACAACAGGGCCTGTAACCCAGGAACTCCCGTCAGTATTACTTACATTATTTGCATTAGATTCTGAGACATAGGGCTGTCTAGGCCATTAGACCTCAATGGACGGCCACTGATCTGGTGCAACAAACGGACCGATACAGAAGAGTCGGCCATTGTTCACCTGCCTCTGCTCCATATTTTAAGTCTCTATGCACGCTGTCACAATCAGTGGTCTGGCCACTTGAAGAAGCCTCTCACCTTCCCAGACAGACAATAAAGACACATTTTTATATACAGTGGGGACCAAAAGTCTGTGGACACTATCAATACCTGCTTGTTTTCATTATTTATATTTCTTTATTTATACAGTACAATGCTGATACCCCATTTACTTCATATTCAAGAATATTTTTTTAAGCCAAAAAAGTGTGTAGATATTTGCAGGTATTTGTCTTGATTACCACCTTTACTCTGCTTGGCATTGATTCCACCAGCTTAAGCAACACTTTGTCTCCCATTTCATCCCAGTGCTTTCTCAACACTTCTCATACAGGATTTTTTGTGTTACTTCCTTGTTCTACAGCTTCCACAGATGTTCAGTTGGGTTGTGGGAATGCCATCCTAAATAAGCTCCCCTCGTTCACATGTATTCTTGAATAAAAAGTGTGATTTTAGTATAACAATTGCATTATTCCTTTGTAAACAATGAAAACGATAAGTTTTTGGTAGTGTCCTCAGACTTTTGGAACTCACTCACCTGATTTAACTAACCAGGAACTCACACCTGATTTAACTACCCAGGAACTCACACACCTTATTTAACTAACTGTCTAGCAGTGATTTTGTTATGGATGACGATCATAATTGCAATAATTGACTTCCATGTGCAAGTGTGTCTCCACTGCATCACATGTTTGCTTGTGAGAAGTAAAGTAAACAATATTGCAGCCTGAAACCCTGCCTGCCTAATGCATGGTAATTATACCTTCTTTTCATAAAAAAATAAAATAAACAAACAACATTGACAACTGATTTGCTTTGACATGTCACCTCTGTTTGATTTGAATTCTTATTCCATGACAAAGACATAATTACACAATATATTTGACAGTCAATAAAAACAAATTGTGGTTCTGTCATACCAGTTGTGTTACATCATCACCACACCTGAACAGTTTGTTCTAAATTTTATGTTAAAGGACAGCTGCAGTGGTTTTGAAGGGATTGTGGTCTACAGTGCAGACCACACTGAATCTTAACATCTGATGTTAAGATTAACACCTGCCCATATTCTGACATAGGCTGAAGACTCACCTATTCAGATTGCAAGATGGCTTCTTTAGATAACTCCTTCTTCTCTTTCTTTGGATTTACTTTTAGATTATATTATAATTACAGCTGTATAAAGATTAAAAGTCCTGGGCGGTACTTTCTTTTGTTAAAATCCAAATTGTTGTTTGTTAGATGAACATTACACTGGTAGATTTTTAACGGGCCTTGTTCCTTCTGGGTGACACCATATTTTTGTATTCCTGAGGATTACACTGATGTTCTCCACTTCTGTACATCTCCCTGGATAAGAGTGTTTGCTAAGTGATGAGCCCACAGCTAGTACATCCGAGGTAAAACACAAGCCGTCAGCACGGTCCTGGCCTGGAGTCCCATGGCATGTAGCCCACTAGTGGTGTCATCACCCAGGGAGGCGGGGCCTCCAGTGCCAGTGACTCCACTGGTTGAAGGTGCACCTGCGGTTTCCTCCAGCCTGGTTAGACTCTGCCGGTCTCTGACACATGACTCATTTAAGGTAAATGGGAAAGGGGTAGCGGTGAAGCCCTTGGAGGGTTCCTGAAAGGGCCACGTGGAAATCCTCCTGAAAAGCCAGGCAGTAACTCATTCAGTCACTTTACTTACAGGAAGTTGATTGGAACAGATGTGACACTGGAGATGCTGGGCATGTGAAGGACATTAAAACCCTGAAAATACTCACGACGCATTAACTCCGCAGCCCGTCAAAACCGCTCGATGAAACCTGCCACGACCGTTTACTGATTACCTGTGAGAAAACGAAGCAGTTCTGGCGTGATGCGAAGCAGTGCCGTGTACACCTGACACATTAAATTGTGAGATTTGCTTTTATAAGCTGGACCATGAGCAGATACTTCAGGTTGATCCCTTTATTTTCGGCCATGTGCATGGGATTAACTTGTGTGTGTCTGCGCTGTAAAATATGTCAGTTATATAGCCCAAGGCTTTGATAATGATACTCTTGCCATCATTTCTGTACATTTGAGAATGAATTTTAAATGACAAAGTCTGTTAGAGAACCCATTTTAAAAGAATCTGTTTCCAGCTCACTGTACACACTGACAAAAACTATATTCAAAATTGTTATATTTTTTGTTGTATATAACATGTTTAAATAAATAAAAATGACACACAGTAGATATTATATATAGATGCTGCCAGGGTCTACACATATGGCACCATAAGCAACCGCAGCATTAAAATGTTAGATATAAAGTATAATTAATAGATTTCACTCCTCATTCCTAGCATTTCCTTCATAACAACTTTTCTTAATTCCTATAAATATATTTGCACAAAATATTCTGGAGAGACTGTGGGAAGTGAAATTAAAGAAGAAATTAAAATTCATTAAATGCTTTAGAAAGCTGTCAGTGGGTCAAAATTGTGAACCAAAAGGAGCCCAGACTGTATTCCTGTGTCTGACTATGAGGACAGACTACATCAGATCTGAGTGGGTGCTGAGCCTATTTCTCGCAGTCCCTGCGCATTCTGGTTGGTGGTTCCCATCACTTCGCTCTGATCCAGCATTCCTGTGGTCTGACGGGCGGTGACAGCCTCAGACTCCCTGTCCCACGCCTACGGACCCTCTCCGGAGGCTGGAGGGGAGACACGCCACCTGTACTGTCCTGTCTTCCAGCCCCCACTCTCACTGAGGTACAGGCGAGTGAGACAGTCTGGATCTGACAGAAACAGAGCAAACGTTTCTCACATCTTCTTGCGGCCTCAAAATGAGCATACACCCCCCCCTCCCCCCTTCCCCGTCCCTGTCCCGTCCATTTCTCCTTCCCCAGTGAGAGACTCCCATTAAAAATATAAGATTATGCCTGCTCTATCCCCGCTTACTAACTTTTTTAAACGTGGAAATTATTTATAAGGGTAACTCCTCTTCATGGGGTTTTCTGTCAGCAGAGTCTGAGAAAGGAAAAAGACTGATCTCTGAAGACACTTAGTGAGTGACTGTGAGTATGTACGGTGTGTGTGTGAGAGAGAGAGGGGGGGGGGCGAGGGAGAAATAGAAACGGTGAGAGAGTTCTCCTCTGAGAACTTTGCAATGACACACTTTTGATGTAAGTGGGAGAGGAATGCCCTGCTCATAACTGCCAGAGGCAGATGTACTTTACCATGCGCTCCTGTCTCCTTGTCTTTGACCGTGAGGCATGTGAAGCTAAAGCAGGAGGGAGAGATAACACGCTGTCCTTTTCTATAAAGAAGTGCTGCTCTTCAGGATGTCCAACGCTATAAAATTGCTCATAAATCACACAATAAAATTATTGACAGCACAGCATTTCCAGAAAAGAAGGTTCTGTATTACTTTGTTGTGCTTTTTTAAAATTGAATATCATGAGTGCTTGAACCCTGTGGTGTAATTTGTCCTCTGTATTTAACTCATCCTACTTAGGAGCAGTGGACAGCCACAGTGCAGCTCCCGGGGACCAGCTCCCGTTCTGAGGCCAGTGCCTTAGTCAAGGGCAATGGCAGGAGTATACCTAACCTGACATGTATATTGTTCCTTGGTCTGCATTTATATAGGCTAAATAAAATAAAAATATAGCACCTTTAGCGCTGTACAATTGATGCTTCTCATTCGCCCATTAACACACACACACACACACACACACACACACACCAATGGCGATTGGCTGCAAGACACCAACCAGCTCAGAGTTCCCACAGGAAACCCACACAAACACGGGGAAAACATGCAAAGAATATCCGTCCAGCTGCAATCTCCTTCTTACAAGGCAACAGTGCTAACCACTACACCAGAATGGGCCAGAATCCATCTGAAAAGTCATTATCTCCCCATGTGTGGGCACATATCATGCTTGCTCCAATTTGTGAGTCCAATTCATTTTCCAATACTCAAACCCCTCATCTAGCGTCATACTCATGTTGCATTTGTCATAAATCTCACACATTGATGATGAAATGTTCTTTTCTCTCTGACAGTTATATGTGTCTTACATGAACAGAAGTCATAGCTGGTTTGGTTTGTAAAAATCTGAGGAATCAGAGGAATGACAGGAATTATAATATTTTATCTTGAACAGTTTGCACATCCAAGGACCTACAACCAAAACTAATTTGAGAAAATCTGTTCATTATCAATCAGTCTTTATTTTAGCACTGTCCAAAATCATATTATCAAAGAGCCTCTCACAGTGTCAAATGATTGCATGACCTCTTTAAATTACGCCAAGTTGAAATTGAAATTGAAATGTTGTTGTTGCAACAACCTGCATGGTTTTAAGAACTGGAATGGAAGGGTAGGCACTCCATTAAAACTGGGCAGTATAAACCAGTTTATCCTAATCCCCCTCTGAGATGCTGATCTCTTTACAGTGCCCAGGAAGTGAACACTTACAGCGTGACGTGGTACACACTGAGCAGAGGCCAGAGTAGCTGAGGGAGCAGGAGGAGGGACATTTTCTGGACTGCAACCAAGAGGAGAGCAGGAAAAAGAAGGGCGATTCATTGCGCCGTAACTATCAGCAGCTGCTTAGATTGGGATTAAAATAGGTACAGTATCACAAGACAGTGGTCTCACTTCTCTACTGCATTTTTTACACGGGTCCTCCGGGGCAGAGTGCTTCCTGCAGCTAATTGCATGACTCAAGAATTCTCTCCACCCACTCAAGAGATCAGTAGAGTTGAACCATCTGCCAGCTATCCATCCTGGGATTTATTTATTTTTGTTAGATTATCTCTCCACGTGGGCGTGTTAGGGAAGAGTCTATGTTTTCACTTTCATCGGGCAGTTTGCAACCTGTGTCCGTTGAGGACTGAGGCGTAACATAAAACAGTCTTGAATTTTTTGCAGTCATGCCAAATTGTGAATGGTGTGGATTATTACATGGGAAAGGTGGAACCAAAGGCTTAGTGATATTGATACAGGCAAATGTTTATAGTCAGTTGGTAAAGACACATTTTTACATTTTACAAGTACCTACATTTTGAGGTACAATTTAAAAAATCTGATTTGTAAGAAAATGGCAACGTTCAAAACTCCCTCGGGCTTGGACTCATATTTCATCTGTGTACATACTATTGCTAAAACTATCTTCTACTTATTACATCACATTAAAGGCAAAAACATAGCTTTCGTCACTTCACTGAACTCTACCCCACCAATAATAATCTTGTTATGAAGTCAGTTTTATTCCATTACAGGAAACGCATATATTTTAAGTTATAGTCAACTGGGAGAAATATCTGTCAACCCAAAATAGCTTTTCAAGTACTGACACACTCTCACTGGTGTTGGACTTGTTTAACAATAATATTTTTATTATCATCAATATTGAATGTTTACACATCTCCCATTCTCTATACAGAGATACAATCTGCCCACAAGTGTCCCCTGAGGAACTTGGTGTTGACTGGGGGGTGGATGCGATAGCATGCTTTATCCAAACACAGGCTACAACATGACACTGTTATAGCCAATGTCTGTTTCATTCCAGTGGTTTCCATGATCAGATTTCAAGTTCGGTCCAATCTTATGTAGGTCCCGTCTTTTCAAGGTCCTGTTTTAAAGAGCACTTCCATTCGAATCCCAGGGCCACAGGGATCATTTGAACCCACATATAGCATAGATATGACATCTGTATGTGATGTATGTATGTGAACATAAGAATTACAGGGATTCTGACATTTCATGGGGTTCGCTCCCCACAGTGATGACAGAATCTTGTCTTTATTCCACAACTGTTTGTTTTAGCATAAATGATTTGTGTGAAGAGTCGGTGTACTGTTTGCACAGCCTTTGGGATGTCAGCTCTGTTATTTACTTTTGTATACGACTCGCCTCAAGGGAGAACGGTCTTGTCAGCTGCTTTTGCCTATAAGTGGTAAAAAGAGTATTGTTCTTATAGAGGCAGCCCTCATCGGTTGTGCATATGTGGACCCTCCACTGCCATAATTGCCACAGTTAATTATTTAGATCTGTGTGCTGCGGGATGTAAAAAATAATTGTGCGTAGCTGCAAAGTTTCACGGAAATGGAAAAGTAGACCAGTCATACAGAGGGAATCAAAAACCGATGATGGAATGAGTAATCGCACAAGTGGGAATTGAACACAAATTCTTTCTCACAGGCTTCATGTACACACAGACACACAAAACTTTCAAAACAAGTTCTACTTGTTTCCATGAATTTGTCGACAGTGTTGAATCTCTATTTCATACCAGAATTAATCCTCCGGAGTGAAATTGGCTCTGTTAAAACTGCTAGAGATGCTAAATGCTCAGCAGAGGAGGTTTAATTCCTTCATTTTTCTGTATTATCTTCCCTGTTTTGGGTGAAGTAGCACAGTCGAATGGGCTGAAGTGTTAATCGAGACGGCACCGCTCCACCCTCTGACTCAAAGAGATCATGCCATCTTGTTGATTTAAAGACATTCTATCCTGAGGGTCTGTGTGGAAATTCCCTTGTATGTATTCGACCTTGGTTTTAAAATTACTTTGTTACATTGACGTTAGACAACTGATTGAGGTGATAATACCTAAAGCATACAGTATAAATGACAGGGAATGGGCTCTGCTTGTTTAATAGTAGTGCTGTGTGTACACAGAATCAGATTTCTATTTAGGACACTATTCAACAGAACCTGTGGGGTCTTTCACCCAAGGCACAGCTATGCTGAGAGAATGCATAACAGTGATATAGCCAGATCCACCCATAAAGATGTGCTTTACTTTTTCTTTATAATTTATTCTGTTTCTTCATTCTTTATTGAAGCTCAGTAGAGACGCAACACAATATCAGCATTATTATTTTGGATGCTGTACACACACAATATCAGCATTATTATTTTGGATGCTGTACTTTCCGGATTCTGTCTGGTGAAGGCATGATGCATCATCGATTTTACACGTGGGAAAGCATGCTGTTTAAATGAAGTGTAGAGTGAAATATATGGTTGATGCTTCTTAAACTCATTGACCCAGGTTTCCAGCAAGCTCAAGGGGGCCATGATCTTGAGGGTGGGCTGACGTGGGCACATTGTAACCCTCATCACAACTGGAGCTTTTAGCACTGCAGGCAAAACCAAGTAAACAAGTAAAACCCATAATTAGAAACCTCGATCACACCATTTCCATATGCAAGTCACGACCCCTGCACGGTCAGTGGACTGGACTCCCTGGGGATTTCACTTAGCTCTGTGTTCACGCAGATTATCGGCTTTTCATAGTACAAGACATAACCTGTCAGATATGTAATTGTTTAGAATGGCATGTTTTGTCTGTTTGTGTGTTTCTGAGTTGTGTTTTTGCAGAGGTGAGCAGCTGAAGGAAGAATACAATGCATATGAAATTGGTTGAAAGTAAAAGAGGATAATCAGAAAGAAATGAGATGCTAGATGAAAACATATATTGGCAAGAAAATAAATAAATGTAACTGAATTAATTTAGCAGTAATGACAGTAACAGTAATGTAATGATAACAGTAATATAATAACAATGGAGAATAGCCTCTTCACCTTCAAAAGCTCAAATGTCAGCAGATATCTTTCCTCAGTCCTGGGCATGGCAGGCCAGACAGGGGGAAATTATAAAGAGCAAGAGCAGAGCATAGTATTGTATATGCTGTACTCTGTTGGACAAACCGTGTTACAACATAGACTTGGCAGACATCAGAATCTCCTTCTCACATTTAGTTTATCTTCCTTTCTTAGATTCTTACTGATAGAATCAGTAACACAGCACCGGGAAGAAAGGCCAGACGTCATCCATCATATCGGAGATTCTGAATCGGTATTTGCTCAAGAAAGTCTACTCATGTCCATATATTCTTTCCATATCTACAGTGAATCAAGATTAATTCACTTCTTGTGCTTTGCTGCTATGTGGCCTCCTCTTGATTCTTACACACGTTCAGTATGTCTCTGTTTCACATTTCACATCGTGTGCTGTCTTTAATCATTTACACTTCCGGCTGAAAATAGTCTGCAATATTCTGTAACTTTGTGAGGCCAACTTTGTTAGCGTAACTAAATATAACTTAAATAGAACTTAATCCACTTCTTCTTTTTCTCACAAGTTGAAATATCCAATGTGTCTTTCTTTTAAGCCAGTCTTATCTCCACAACGCAGAGCAAACAAGCTTACTCTATGGCTCCTGCTGAGTATGCTGCCAGCTAGCGTGTAGCACTGGGGCAGACAGACTACAGGTGCCAAACTGACTGGAGGAGAAATGCCCGTGCATGAAACAGAGACAGCGCTGCCTCCTGCCAACTGGTCTCAACCCTCTCAGGATGGTGTTACGCCCTTTTTCCCCTTATTTTGTGTTTCTTCAGAAATAACCTTTTGGTGGGAATGTACATTTTTTCATGTGACCAGTACTTGGTAAATGGACAAGTTATAGGCTCTATGATGTTGCCATTGAAGCCACTTCATAAATTGTTTTAAGTGAATGCTATGAGCCAGATAAGAGGAATTCCGATGATTTATTTGAACTAGAAAAATGCTGGAAATTGTCAGGATTTATCTACGTAATTAACTACAAGTCTACTCTAACTGGAAACATGTGCCTCTGACATGGTGATCAGAGATCAGCAAGCAGTGCAGCCAGCATTGGAAACCACTTATTCAATGCATCAGTTAAGCTTCTGCCATACTGTAAACTGACAGTTGAATGTGCCTTTAAATGCCATGACCTCCCTGAGTGATAATTCAAGGATGATAGTTACGCACAGTGTAATGCTGAGGACTCATAGTTCTGCAGATAGAGACAAGCAAATACTTGGGATTTCCCATGCAGTGGCATGCTTGGTGCCAAACGATTGAAGGTCAATTACTGTTGACATTTTCTATTAGAAACGTCCGTGAATTTGCACATTAACTATTAATTAATGTACAAATTATAGCTGTTGGGGACATCAGGCCAAGAGTGCATGGATGGCTATTACAGGCATGCATTCATTGAAGATACATGCCTGTCCCATAGTAGCCTATTATCAACCATCAACCTGAATAGTGCGGTTATCTGCTCATTTATATTGAAAATAACTCAAGGGAATTAAATGGAATTCCACAGAAGAACCAAAAGTGTTTGTGACTTTTACCCTGTGAAAAACAATAGGAGTGTTCTAGTTCCTGGCCATCATATTCAGACACTCTCATTCAAAGCTGCAACTTTGTTGTTCATTTTAGTGAAGGTTTCTCCCAAGACTTTGCAACAAGAATAAACACTGGACATCCTCTCTGATGCATTTATTTATTGCTGCGTGCTTGTGAGAAACTGCTTGACTTGAATTTCCCTGGGGATTCAAGATGCCCAAATATCTACTAATCGACTGGGCAGACGTTGTTGTTATGACTGGCAAGAAGCCATAGAGTGTTTGGTTATTCTTCTAATGGTCCAAGGCCACTGTGAGTTTCAGATGGTCACAAAAAGCCTCCTTAGATGACAGATGTCAACCAGTTATATCTTTGTCAAAGAATGAAAGAAAATCCCACAGACAGCAAAGGATGTCCGCTGATGAGAATTCCATGAATATGCTTGTATGCATAACGCAGGAATTAGATCTGAGTAATTGAACCTCAGGTGCCTTTCCTCTGAGTGTGCACAGCAGTAACTGGGTTATGTAAGGCTTAGCATGTGAGCAGGAGGGAAGAGTCAGAGTGTGCGCATAGTGACTCATCAGTATTCCTCAACATGAATACATTCATTTTTCAGGAATTGCGAATTCAGGAAATCACATCTGGTGACACTGAAAATAAGAAATTAGCATTCTAAAAATGTTTGTATTCCACGACGCTTACCATCTTCGTAACTCTACCTCCTCCTAACCCTAAATCATAACCCAAATTCAAACCCTAATTCTAACACTACATTCTAACCCTAAATCATAACCCAAATTCACACCCTAATTCCAACAGTACATTCTAACCCTAAAGTATAACCCTAATTCAAACCCTAATTCTAACAATACATCCTGTTCCTGTTTATTCAGTTCAACAATGAGATTGAAATTCTGTGAAATCTCTGTGTCTTCTGTCAGCAATCTCTGCTTCTGACCTTAAATTAATGATACGGATTTTATGAGATGCTTCTTCGGACAACAACACCAAAGTCTCCTCAGCCTCTCGGTGAGCATGGCCCATTGTGTAGGCGATGCAGTCACAGAACTGCTGCTCGGCTGTGGGGCCGTCAAGTTCAGATATTCTCAAATAAGTTACTTAACAAAAGGAAACAGCGTTCATTCTAGCTTTCACAGCTAATAAAGAGTGGCACGGGGAGTCAACCTGCCCGCCTTACTTTGTGCTGCGACACTCCTCCCATGAGTAAATGAGGGGAAGAGCCTGCTTCCCAAAGATTTCCCCTTCTCTTATTGTTAGTGCCTAGAATCAATTAGACGCTGAATATGTGACTAATAACCGCTAATTATTACACTATAGGGCTGCTTCCTCTTTCCTCAGCACCAGCATGTATAGCTAGAGGCCAGAGAGGTCAGTGGGTAATGGGGGCCTCGTGGGGGGTTCTGGAACAGAGGAAAGCGATCATGTACAGTGTTTGTTTACCACAGGGGCTTGCTTCGCTTGTTCACCATGGTAACCAGACAGGCAGTTGACTTCAGCTGACCCAGTTCATGCCTTTGTGCTCCCCTGACCCAGTTTGTCACCTTTCACTCCTCATTGAATGTGACGGCATGTCATTATTCAGCAATGATGTTAACACGTTTTTCCATGACTATTAAATAAACACATTTTGGTAAAAGAGCAGAAATGGCAAAAACCACAACTACATTAATTTTATGCTGATATAGCTATGGTTCCGTTGGGGTTAAAGTTTCATCAGCAGCCAAGCCCCCTACAGGTTACTGTGTCATCGTAAACACACCTCCTCTGATGAGTATGTGCTCTGCTGTCATGTGTATTGTGCTGTAAGCCTTTGGTGTGCATAATAGTTACTGTCTCATAGAGGAGGGTGTGTGCAGCAGCTGCACTGTATTGTATTGTACCTTAAATTCATTGTGAAATGCTATCAAAACCTGAGATTAGTCACCAACACAAAATTAAGAGGATTGCATCATTGCTTGATCCTGCAAACAAAATGTTGAACTCACCATGCATCTCGGAAAACCCTTGCATGTCACATCCATGCCTGACATGCTTCTGGTGTTACGTCATCACATGGAGTAGGAGAATTACATGGTATGAATGGGGACTGAGGTTACAGAGACTATAAATTATAACTTCAGCAAAAGCATTTGTATACCACTAATGATTGAAGCTCAGAACTGGCAAATATAGATTTTCACAAGAGATAACTTCCAGGACATTTTTCAATACTGTATTTCCAGTTATTCAACCTTCTACCATGTCTTTTGTTATATTATATGGATTTCTGCGGGTCTATATTTAACTTCGTCACATCCAGATTGCCACCTCAGGCACAATAAAGATCTGTTCAATTCAATTGGTTTGCATGGCCACTGGTAATGTGTGGCGCATGTATGCAAGAAGGTTAAGGTTAGCAGAGCTTGGGAACAGCCAACCCCATCATCTGCTTTGACAGAACACTTAGTAATGTTGAAAAGTAATAGCTGAGAAAATATAATACAAGATGACAATGAATGCAAGATGGTGTTGAGGGCATGTGGTGAGGGCATTTCTCTAATAAGGACTTGCTGCAAGAATGAAAGATGTTTATTTTCAGTATTTTTGTTATTAATCGTGAATATTCTGAGCTCTAGAGCGCCACTAGAGCACCACCAAGAAGGTCGAACCCAGGACCTCCTTGCTGTGAGGCAGCAGTGCTACCCACTGCACCATCCGTGCCGCCTCTAAGTAATTAATTATTTCTTAATTTATTAATGTCGAAACATTGTTTTTTTCATTAAATTACTTGGGATCAGGGTGGGATCCCAAGTAATCTTTTTCTTTTTATGATTGCTCTCACTACATTTTTGGGTGTGTGTCCTCTGTCATACAGATATGTAAAAAATATATATTTGATATATTAATATATAAAATAATATATTTCTATATTTTGGCTCACTGTCTGTTTTTATGCAGATGTGGATTAGTCTGTCACTACAAATATTCCTGTGCAATTAGGTTCATGAGAGTTAGACAGAGAGAGAGTGTGTGTGTGTGTGTGTGTGTGTGCGAGAGAGAGAGAGAGAGAGAGAGAGAGAGAGAGAGAGAGAGAGAGAGAGAGAGAGAGAGAGAGATTGGGAGTTGCAGATAAATGAAGATTATGAAGATTAATGATAACTGTAAATACACCCTAAACTACCAAACTGAATTCCTAAGGACTTCAAAAGCAAGGCTTCGATAAACACATAAAAGGGATCATCATTATGGAGACAGGGCGATGTCTCCCTTACAGCAGAGGGAGACCAGGGGTAAGTCTGAGGTTATCATGAGAACCATGTGTTTGTGTTCATATGCGTGTCTGTACATATTTGTGTGCATGTAACGTTACTGCAACCCAATCATGCGTGTGTGTGTGTGTGTGTGTGTGTGTGTGTGTATGTGCATGTCTGCATGTGAGAATCTAATATATTATGCTGGTTATTTTAGGTATTTTAGGTATGTCCTTAGTGTCTTAATCATAATGACATCACTCCCTACATGGCTCTGAGAAATGATTAATGCTGAGCTCATTGGGAGTTCTGTCACTTGTGCTGAGCATTATGGGTCTGCAAGATGTTTGCTGTTAGAAAGGCTATGGTGTGTGTGTAGTGATTGGCTGCAAAGGGGCCCAGTGACACTCATACGTTGTCAACCCAAGGGATACAGGATTTCAGTTACCTCCAATGACATCATTTTTTACCACAATTTGTGTACTTTGCAGTTGATCATGTTTATCTGACCACAAGGTGACTATTGCTGGCCAGCTATAAATAGGCAGAATCTTCCACTCTAACCAAAGTTTCCCATGTCACCCAAATCATTCTCAATGATTATTCTTTGTTTTGTGTCACTTTGATTTTTTGTAGGTTCAACTGTTATTTTAAAAATCACTAGGGTAAAGAAGAATAATGCACAAAGAGCTAAACTCTTGTCATTTTGTAATTTGGTTCTTTTTATTTGGTCACAATTGTTTTTGTTTATTTTACTGTAATTAAAAGGTTCATTATCAATGTGTAATTGTTTGACACTATTCAAGTGTATTCTTTCAT
Source organism: Conger conger (assembly GCF_963514075.1). Classification (NCBI taxonomy): domain Eukaryota; kingdom Metazoa; phylum Chordata; class Actinopteri; order Anguilliformes; family Congridae; genus Conger; species Conger conger. Next base: position 53,590,763 of record NC_083767.1, read on the forward strand.
TCTTTCATTCTGTCATTGGTAAAATGGAATGCTTTCAATAAAAGCTGAGGGTGACAGTATGTCAGAAGATATATTATTTAGTAGACTTTAAAGTTTAATTATCCATGTGACCTTACATCCAAAAATGTATTTTTATATTCCTAATGGAACTGTGGAGCTACATTGTGTGACACTTTCCCAAAACACTATCATTGCTGAAATTATTTATACCTACAATTATATTCTGCCATAATAACATTACATACCCCATGAAACTGTGTATTTATCTATAGGCTTATGTGCTGCATATACAGTACATATTGAATACATTCAATCAATTCTGCACTACAGTTCCATTGAATCATTGGCCTGGCTACTGCCTCTCCCTCTGAGAATAAGCAGGTCTATTCCCTTTACATAATCCCCTATAAGTACAGAAATGTTTCATACCATATGATTAACTCGGGGTATGGCCCTTCAAATTATTTTCTGGGATGTGAGCTACCACAAGATTAAACTGAATTAAACAATTTTGTAGGCATGTTTGCTTTGGACTGAGGAAAATGTGGTTTGTGTGTGTACAGTATGTGTGTTCCATTACACTAAACCCAGATGTGATTATTGTTTTAAACCCTCATCATTCTGGGCAAGGAATGGGCTTCTCTGTGTACAGAAGATGACAATATTGAGTTTCAACATAATTGTATTTTTTAGGCATATTAATGCCTCAATAGTGTCTATTAATAGAAATGTAATTACCAAAGGAATGGACAGAGATATCCCTTATGCATATACTGACTCTTATTTCGTTCCTACGGCATAGTAGAAGAAAGTCGTATCAATAACTGGTTAAATATGTTATGGGGTTTTATATGACTTCCAGAGAAGCTGACTGAAGCTCTGTAGATGTGTGATTGTTATAGTGCTGTAAGAGGAGTCGTGCAGAAGGACACAATGGGGCTATGTGGCACTTTGAGTGCTAGGCTGCAGCAGTCACCTTTGTGTCTCAGGAGAAACTTGACTCAGAAGAGGGTGTGGCGCAGCGCTCTCATTGGCTGGTCCCAGTGCAGGCCTGTGTAAATTTGAATATTATTGCTTTTCGGACAGTCAAGATCTTAATCTAAGACGGCGACAACCAGGATCCTGGCCACACCCTTCCTTTATAATTCTGGGAGACCAGGATGATCAAATAAATCATTCAACTAGAATTTTCCACGAAAGGAAGCTGTTGCAGGTACTGTGATTATACACAATCGGAAACAATTACAGGCACCAAAATAACCAGAGCTGTTGCTAGTAAACAAAGAAGTGGTGATGCAAATTCAGTATCTTTGTATTATGTTTTGATTACACATCATCCCTCTGGGACTCAACCATAGTTGGCACCCCGCACTTTTTAAGCCCAAAATATCCACTGCTCCCAAACCTGTCTAAATTAAACAAACACCACTGGATTAAAGTTTGGATAGAAGCACTAAACAGACTTCTGTCGCTCTCTTTGAATTAAACTTTGTGACGAGACACCTTTGCAACTGAAAGCATGTGCTTGTTACCATGGTATCTCATTCAAACTCTGGGACACCATGGTAACTGGCCTGTTACTCCGCTGGCTCTTCCATGTATAACAAAGACTGTGATCTGATTTCCCAGGAGATCGTTGCTTAGCCTCCAGCAGAATAGCAGGGTGTTGTTTCCTAGTATAGAAAGCCCATCCTCTTTGTGCTTACAGTGCATATGAACCTCTGAGGTCGTTCTGGCAAATGTTCATACTATCGCTTCTGCTGCACCGTGTGGTTTCTGAATGACTGACAGAGCTTTTGGAAAGGGACGTTACAGTTTGTCAGATTCATCTCTTTCAATCTAACAGGTTTAGCCAGTGGTGTGTTATTAGTTAGAGGCAACAGTATTGCAGGTGTATCACACATAAATATTGCAGAATTATTTATTGTGACAAGGGGGAACAGTGGCAAAAACAATATTCTCAATCAGAGCTCACTGATGGACATTTAACTGGATAGTTGCTGGATAGATCTTCAGTTGCAAAGATCCTTTGGTACCAGTTTGACACCAAACCCAACTCAACAGGATGGCAAAAAAACGCTAAAATGTATTATGTTCCAAATTAGGTGACCATGTCACCTGGTTTGTAATGATATTTTGCAGCATAATACATTTTAGTGTGTTTTACCCATCCCTGGTTGTAAGGTTATTTGTGAGTTTGTCTTACTGTCAGTGAGTTTGATTCTAATTCTAATTCTAGAATTAGTGATTAGTGACTGATTCTAAAGTCAGTGATATCTAATGCTTGCAGCATGCACAAGTTAGACAGCTGTTTTAAATATGACTAAATATGACTAAATGACTGTCATTCAAATATGACTATATAAATATAAATAATGCAGGTATTATTCATGTAATAAGCCTCCTTTTGTGCCTAGCAATAGAAAAATTACAGTATAATGGTTAAGCCTGGAACATATTATCTTTAGGATAGTTGGCAAACAGAAAAAAGCTGATTCTTTTGATTTCACACAGGATTTTCTGCTAAAAATAAATAAATAAAAATATTGCCTGTTTGGTCTTATGTTTTTGTTAGTCTTACTGTACCTAAACTAAATGCGTTCCTCTGGCAGTGGTGGCTCCTGTTTCACTCCGAATGAACTTAATAACGGAAAAAGATGCCTCCAATTTATTTTCAAAAACCCATAACATAAACAGAGGGGCTGCTAAGAACAGTGATAATGCATCTTTGCAAACATATCTCTGCAAAATGCCCAAGTATGGTAAAGGCCAGACCCAAGAAGAGATGGAGCTGTGGAAGATGTGCTGCTTTTTCTTTATAAGGATGTGGCTAGCACCTTCCCAAAGATTGGCTTCCCTCTGTGTTACCAGGCCGCTCTCTGATCAAAGACTCCTGCCCTTGCACTTGCTCCAGGCTGCCTGTGTTACAGTAAGAAAAAAAAACCCCCATCAAAGGTGAACCTTAAGCCGTCCATTTGATATCTGAGCTTTTCTCCAACCTGGTCAGAACCAGGCCAACCACAACCTGCCAGCCTAAACCGTTCTGTGACTCCCTGCTCTACTGGCAGTGGAGATGTTCAGGGTCACACAGCGAACGTTTATCCTCTGTGCCTGTTCTCATGCTGCAGCACGTGCTGAGGCACCAAGCAGGACGGACTCAATTAATTGATTAATATTGCATAAAATTAAAGAATTATTACAGTACTTTGCAAACTCACAGACGTTTGACATTGCAGGTTGGTTTTATTTATTCACATCGTAAAATCTTAAAATGAAAATGTTGTCTTTAGTCACATTCCAACAATGTATCAGTCAATGTGACATATAGAGGGAGGGACCCAGACACACAATGAGAGACCTTCACTCAAAAGACCAGGACCGCTTACATGCCTGTGCCTCAAGTCAGAAGGACATTCTTTGATGTTTAAAGAGAGCGTATAGATGTGACTGATGTGGTCGAGCGAAAAGTCTTCTGAAAAATAGCAGGATATTAACGCTCATCATTTCACTCTCTCTTTCAGACAGATTGTCTTTTTAAAAAAAAACTTTTCCCCTGAACTCTTTTTGACTCCAGCTCCTCTGTGGAAGGAGGCAGGGAACATAGCAGGCAGTGTATTTAGGATATTAAGTGCCTTGGGACCCATATTTAAGCCACCATGTATACTTTCAGTCAAGGAGAGTTTTGAGCTGAAAGTCAGGAGGACAGAGAGATATCCTAACAATACAATTCATTTCAGATATTCTGAAGTGCCGGCAAACAAAGCGTCTGCTTTCAATCAATTTCAATGGGACCCCCCCCCCAACCCACTCGGCCCCCCAGGAATGATGCATTTCATGAACGTTTCTTCCCCATTTCCGCTGATCCCCAAAGGCAGACCCTATTTTAGTGTTCTTTCACGAGTGAATTCTAATCCTTTGTCCAAATATAAGTTTTCTTGGGGCAGGGGGTTTCATTCTGTCCCTGCTAGTGGGAAAGTACCAACATCGAGTCATTCAATAGTGACCCCGTCATGATATGAAAATGTATCAAATTTGCCTCAACGGGATCTGACCTTTATTATTTGTTGTTTTTTCAGCATAAAGAAAATAATTTGTGCTAACACTGGAAGTCTCTCTGTTAAAAGAGTACAAACCCCCAGACTGAAATTCAGCCTGTTTATTTTTTGCTGTTTCACTTTCTTTTTGTGTTTCTTGGCTGCATCTCAATGTATCTGTTTGAGAGGGATGGGCAGTGATGTTTTGTGGCCCAGTAACCGTCACCATGATGGAGAGGCCATAGTTGAGTACTCTCACAGTACCTGCGCTGATCTCAGATCAGTTATACCTTCTCTCTTGTAATAGATGAGGTTAGGACACGGACAGTGAAACCCTGACCATGGTTCAGCCCTACTTCGAGCCTCTAACCCAGCTCCACAGAGCTCCAGTCAACGGTGATGCTGCTATTGCGAGTTATTTTGCCCTCAGAAGGACAGGACAAGATGATCCTCTAAAATCCAAATAAGAATGGACTACATGTGAACCCAATAAGAAGGGTCTGCCTACAGAATGTGTATACATTTGCAACAGTATATTATTTACACAAGGGGAAACCCTATCCTGGAGCTGCAGTACAGTATATTATTATGAATTATTATTATTGTTATTAGCTCCAATATTAGAACAGTAGCATATGGAGTGTCAGGAGCTGTTCTCTGAGAAGGGGAAGGCCCCCTGAGCCAGTGTACAGTGGGAAATGGCTAATGGACAGATACAGAAACTGTAGGCTGGATTCTACACCACAGAGCATGTTTAGCGAACTCTGAGGAATTCAATTAACCACTATTGGTCCCTCTATGTTTTTTTAAACATAAAACATAAACATTGCCTATTGGTTCCATATCCACCCCTACTTCAGTCCCTGAAATTGGATTATGTTGTTAAGTGATGCATTATGTTGTTGAAGTTCTGTTATCAAACCGCATGTTGTCGGTTGGGGAGTCACATGACCCAGGTCTCATTCTCGGCAATGCAGGATTGTGGAAATAACGTATTAACGTATAAAGTATTTTCGCCAAATTGGAATCCCAAATGAACTGTGTCTGATATCAATGTGGATGTTTTCTTTTCTTTTATTTGGTGGGGGTGGGGGATTGTGCACACAAATTATTTTAGTCATTACAACGTAAATAAAGAGAAGAAGGCAGCAGGTTTCACACAGGTGGATGGCGAGTTTTAGATTTGGGCAGACTGGCCCCAGCGATTATTGCGGTTCGTGTTAATGGATTTTTGTATGGAATAAAAATTTGTATAGAATAAAATCCCCACGGGGAGTATGTTTTATCAGTTTGTTATATTCCTCTTCGTTTATAAAATCACAATAACCATACTGTAAAGTAACTGGGATGCTTTTCCAAAGTCACTGGATGTTTTCACATCAACTTCAAGCATTCTGCAAAATTTCACAAGCTTTGTGGCTCCACCTAGTGTTGAAATCTAGACGAGCATGTGAATTTACAGCCAAACAGAAACCCCCCATTCTAAGAGATCAAGTTTTTTTCTTGGCACCTACTCAGTGAAAACTAGGTCCGGGAGAATATTAGTAATATGGTTATTAAATCATTTGTTTTTCTTGAACATCATTTCACGCTCTTTATCTGTAATTTCCCCTAAGGTGCAGTTTACATTCTTTCAGCAAGCGTTTGCATGCAAATCTCCAGTCCCAGTCCATCAGACACGCTTCCAATATGAAACTGCTCATTCAAGATCAGACTACTCTACTCCTCTTACATTGCTTAGGTTTACTCCATGTGTTTCTGTTCTCAATTTGTCAGAACGTGTAATTCATGGAATGCCAATAATATGTCTGAAATGTTTTTTTTTAATTTTATTAAATGGCTTGGCATGCAGTACCTACAAATTCACACACATTTCTTGCAAGCCTCCTTGAGAATGATTTTCACGTCCATGTTGACCTGGAGGTAATGACCTAGAAATGCACGGTTCGAGTTACGATGTTGGTCAAAACTGTTCTTTTGCACTACCATTCTTTGCTTTTTAAAATTCCAATGTTCTTGGAGCACAGGCTGGTAATGTCAAAAGTTTGAGACTAAGGCAGTGCTGTAGGTGTAACAAATTTAAGACAAAAGGCCTTTGGTGTCTGAAAGCTATAAATGGTAAATGTCTGCATTCATATAGTGCCTTTATCCAAAGCACTGGATGCTTCTCATTTGCCCATACACTCACACTCACACTCACACTCACACTCACACTCACACTCACACTCACACTCACACTCACACTCACACTCACACTCACACTCACACTCACACTCACACTCACACTCACACTCACACACCAACAGCGAATGGCTGACATGCAAGGCACCGACCAGCTCATCAGGAGCAATTGGGGGTTAGGTGTCTTGTTCAGGGACACTTCAACTGCTCTTACCTCCTGAGCTAATGTCGCCAGACGACTGCTCTTACCTTAATTGAAGATCTTCTCTTTAATTAGAATGTCAATTACAGGGGTAACTATCCCATGACACATGAAATATGGAAAGGAGGGGACATTAGCCAGTGTCCTGATCAAAATCCCAACATGACTGTCTTCATCTGGGCAGCTAAGCTTCTGATAGTCCAAACAGCAGCCAGCATGACTTCCACTGCCCTCAATGTAAATATAATATCTCAGTTAATATCTCATTTAATGATCCAGGTTAAATAAAGGTTAAACCAAAAAAATATATAAATACACTATGTCAAAGAAGATTAGACATTTTACTTAGTGCCATTCTATTCCAGCAGGGCAGGTTACAAGATCCCAGCTGGTGTTATTACAGACAGCCAGCTGTCTGCAGGAATAGAGCTAGAATAATCACCGGTCACTGCTCCTCTGTTTTACAGAGCTGTAATCTTTCTGCTGGGGCCTTCCTGATGCTGAAAGACTGACCTCACCAAGCCAACGGTCAGAATGTCAGCTCCAAGATAAGAGCGAGAGTTAGAATTCAAAGCACTTCCATGAGAACAGAATACCGGCACAATACTGACACCATTTTTCTAACCTTAAGCCCAATTACTGCTCGTTCAGCCTTCTGTGATAGGCCTATTCATATCCCACCCTGTGAACACGTAGTCCTTTCCACAACTAATATTCTCTTATGCTGACAATACTTACACATTCAATTCCGTTCCTCAGTCACAACTGTTAATGCCCCCCTGACCCCCACCACCACCACCACCAGTTACTGTATTTGCAGATAATGTGCGAAAAAGACAGGCTCATGAAATCAGGAGATCAGCAGATTCAGGCTGCTTCACCTATTAACACTGAGGTAAGGATTGCACATTGTTCTGCCGCTTTCCAACGACAAATGACTAAACCAATGCCCTTCTGTTACTCTGTAAAGCATAGTGATGTTGTGTGAAAAGTGCTATAGAAATAGAATTGACTTGAGGATGTCATCAGTCCAAAAAAATGTAGAATATAAAGTGTTCCAGTCTGAAAACAACTGATATTCATTCATTTTATTTTGAACAATTAAACAAGTGCACCTTGGGTTCTTTTATCATAAGTATACTTCATAACAACTTTCTGACAAGTTAAAGCTTTTGTGATCTGTGAAGTATGCCAAGGTCCATTCGAGTAACCTGGTCTTTTTAAGTCTCATTTACATAGCATTCAGTGGTACAGCAAATATCTTTCAACAACTCATAAGGAACATTTTAGGGAATTCTCGATAATATACAGTTTGTAAAGGCTGCCACCTGAAAATTAAATTCCAATCATTTCATTTCAATCACTTCATATTTTTTGTAGGATGCAGGGCCTTTTTTGGGAGGAGGGTGGGTCTGGGCATAGAACAATTGACATCATGCTTACAATACACTATGCCACAACATGTTTTGGTTCAATAAAACCAAAACTAACAGTCTTTCATCAAAAACACCTACAACAAATAACTTCATTAACATGGTGTGAAACACAACTCCCACCATTTCGTGCCCAAATTGCGCTACCATTTAGGCAGATTTAAGCTTGATTCGTATGTAATCAAGTGCAATGTGCAGTTAAGTGGAAACCAAAAAGGTCTCAAATTGTACCATAAAGGGTGCACATTAGTGTAACAGACAGCGCTACTCCATTCTCACCAGATGCACTTACAGAATGGCATTCAGCTACCAGCCCTAATGTTATCCCTTTGAGAGTTCTGATAATGGGAAATAATAATTTATGGTATATTTTGTTGCCCCCTACAGGCAAAACAAAACATACAAAAAAACATAAATGTAGGACGATATAATTCACCTTAAAGGTTTATAGTGTAATTGACATGTCACACATGCATACAGCTCAAGGTTTGAGACATTTAGACGTAAGCAGAACACGAACTAACGACAATAAAAAGACGAGTCAAAGACTTCCAATTAATACCACAGCTGTCATACAAGGTATGAAACGCATTTACTGAAAGCAAACGGTGAATGGCTGGTCCCGGAGAAATTAACACTGACAAAAACACATTAATCACACTCTTTTTGGTGCCGAAAACAAGGATGTCACAGCAGTTATTTAATAAATCTGATGAGGGGGTGACACACGGCCCATATCTCAGAAGCTCCATGACACTGAAAGCTCAAAAGAACAGTAGGTGAATGTGAGTGAGCGAAGCAATGGTGCGGAATGAAAATGAATTTTATCCTTTCAGAACTTCACTCGCCTTCTACAGTACACTTTTCCTAAGGCACGCGCTGTAACACGTATTTATGTGTCCATACGCACCGCTGAGTTCTCCGCGGCTAGAACCCGTATGCTAGAGAAGAGCGAGGCATTACATCACCTGTCTGTATTGTACCCCTCAGGGAACGTACGGAAATGATCAAACACGGAGGAAAGCTGCAGGTTTATGCTGGCGCTCACGATGGCGGCTAACAGCAAACAGACAGGGACGGAGTGATGGAGGTAAAACGTGACATCAACATGCAGCATTGTCGGGTAGAAAAGTTTTAACAATCCCCAGACGAGCGACACTGTAGGCTGAAGGCGTTCCGATTCGGTTTCTGTGTTTTTTTTTGAAGTCGCTCTAAGAGAGGAGAGTTCATTGTCATTCAGTGCAGGATTTGAGGGGATTTGCAAACACGTAGGGGGAAAAACATTCAAGTCGCAAGGCCCTTAAAGGATTTGCTTAACCACTGTGGCCGACTTTGTCTTCCCAGGTACACACCACGTCTTCTCGGGCACAAAGCTCATGTCAATCAACCCCGTTACATCCCGGCTCAGAGCGCGACATGAATAATCACCGTCTTCACTCCAGCAGCTGCAAAATGGCTGCTCACATCCCCCAGTCTCCCCTAAACATGGTGGTAATACTTTCCATAATCCCGTGTTGAGCACTTAATAGAAAACAAGTGCAGAAAGTGCTGGAGAGAGACCAGAGCAGGGGGAGCGGAGGGGTCTTACAGCCGGGCCCGGCTCGTCATCGCCTCCTGGTGGAGCCGGTGGCGCCCCCTGCTGCGCGGTTGACGCTCTTGCTCATCTGGGGGAAGTGCACCGTGGGAGTCCGCGCGGTGGGGCCGTACAGGCCCAGGTTCCGGGCGGCGGCTGATTTCCGGGGGGGTTTGACGATGGGGAAGGGGGAGAAGGCGTGCTGGGGTCTGGGGGGGCCCAGCGGGGTGGTGGGGGTGGAGGTGGACGGGGTTCGGCGGAGGGAGCTGCCGCTCTCAGAGCTGGAGGAGTCGTTGCGGCGGCAGGGCGGGGGCGGGAGGGGAGGGAGGGCCGGGACGGAGGTGTCGGGTTCAGGAGTAGTCGACTCATCGGTCAGAAAGGGCGGTTCTGACCCAGAGTCCAGCTCCAGGGAGGCCATCTGCTGCTGGACCTGGCCCATCCCCTCCTCTACCTTATGGGACGGGGTGTCCTCTAACTCAGAGCTATTCCGCTCCTCCTCCTCCAGTTCCTCCTCTTCATCCCCTTCATCCTCTTCCTCTGTCCATACCTTCTCGTCCCGCACCTGTTCTTCCTCCTCCATCCCTCCCTTTTCTTCCTCCTCTACCTCCTCCTCCACCTCTCTCTGCTCCTCCTCCTCCTCCTCCTCCTCTGCCTCCTCCTCCCTCTCCACCTCCACCTCCACCTCCACGGTCTCCAGCCCCAGGTCATTCTGGCTCCTCTCCCCCGGGCCCGGCTCCTGGATCAGCCCCACGGTGTCGCCGTAGCCCAGCTGGGCCCGCGCCCGCGCCACGTTCTTCCTGTGCGTGCGGACATGCGCGCGCCAGGGCGAGTTCAGCTTGCCTCTCAGGGCGTCGGGGCTGGACTGGGCCTGGGGGAGGGGCAGGGGGGCAGCGTGAGCCCCCGGGGCCTGGTCCACGCCGTTCCGGGGGGGCCTCTGCACCGCCTTCAGCCTCTTCCCCAGGAGGAGGTGGTTCACCACCGGGGACGCGTGGAGCTGGGAGGCCAGGAGGCTGGTGGCGGGGCATTTATCTGGAAGGAGACACAGAGAACCACCCCACGTTCATTAACTACAGCGGGTCTGAGCTGTGAGCAGTGCAGCCCGAAGCCCCTCAACCAAGAGCAGAATCAGAGTGGCCCCATTTCTGAAAGAGGAGAGAAGGCCAGCAAGGCCAGAGGAGAAGGCCTGTAATATTCCAGCAGCCGGACTTCATTCATTGTATCATTATATAATAGTTATCAGTCCTTTACCATCAAGCAGAAGGTGCTTTAAAAGAGCTTTTGCTCATGGGAGCTGGGACTGTTCATTTATGAACTGAATGACAGTGCGGAGGGGAAAAAAAACTATATATCCAATGTTTTCCGACAGAAGCAAGCAAGCACCACAGATAAGAGCAGAGAGGAGCGGAGCGCTTCGTGTTCTACAACAGAGCCCCGAGCAGCACCCCCTACACAAATCCCTCTGACGGAGCCCCACAAAGCCTCGCAAAACCCTGCGTAATCCCAGCCTGCCTCCCCAGATATGGGACTGTACCATGACTCTGCTGGTCCGTGGGATCAGAGCGCATCCCAGGGGCTCTGGCCACTTCTGGCCCTGAAGGAGAAACAGGATATGCTGAGACCGGAACGGTGCATACATGTAGGCTTCCTGACACCATGCCAACGCTTACTCATCATCATTGTTCTCCAATACATTTCCTATTTCACTCCTATGCATTTTATTTCACCCAGAAATACAACCCAATGTGTAGAGAAAATAATACACAATTACATAAGCTGTCACTCTAACAGCGCTGTGCCAGGATAAAGTACAAGCTATTGGCAAATCTTTCTCAAGGGAGTGCAGGTCTTGAGAATGGCTTTGCCAATAACGTTTTGTGCGCATCCATCTCTGTCACATGAATGATTCATATACTATGTTCCCAACACAGAGGCCTATTTTTGCATGTTAACCCTGTCTATTTTTCATGACATACAGCTTCAAGCAAAAAAACTAGGAACACTGAAGATTGCTGTTTACTACTATCATGCCAGTCAAGTGTGAGTGTGCGTTCCACAGAACCAGAGTGTATGTAGACCAAGCTGCCTGCTACAGTACCCTGCATTGCTCCAGGGGAGGATTGTCTCCCACTTAGTCTAATCAACTGTACGTCGCTCTGGATAAGAGTGTCTGCCAAATGCTAATAATGCAATGTAATGTAATGCCTGTGTGTATGTAGACCAGACTACAGTACCTGCGTGTATGTAGACCAGACTACAGTACCTGTGTGTATGTAGACCAGGCTACAGTACCTGTGTGTATGTAGACCAGGCTACAGTACCTGTGTGTATGTAGACCAGACTACAGTACCTGTGTGTATGTAGACCAGGCTACAGTACCTGTGTGTATGTAGACCAGGCTACAGTACCTGTGTGTATGTAGACCAGGCTACAGTACCTGTGTGTATGTAGACCAGGCTACAGTACCTGTGTGTATGTAGACCAGGCTACAGTACCTGTGTGTATGTAGACCAGGCTACAGTACCTGTGTGTATGTAGACCAGGCTACAGTACCTGTGTGTATGTAGACCAGGCTACAGTACCTGTGTGTATGTAGACCAGGCTACAGTACCTGTGTGTATGTAGACCAGGCTACAGTACCTGTGTGTATGTAGACCAGGCTACAGTACCTGTGTGTATGTAGACCAGGCTACAGTACCTGTGTGTATGTAGACCAGGCTGGCCTGCTGTTGCTGCCGTCTCTTGATGCGGGAGTACTGCTTCTTCAGGGCGCTGATGTCCGTGCTCATGCGCTCCAGCATCATGCTGTTGATGGCAGCCTGGTGTTCGGCCCGCCCCGACCCCACGGCCCCGGGGCTGAGCTCCGCAATGTTACTGCTCCGCAAGGTCTGCTCCCCGCGCTGATCTACAGGGAGGTGAGGGGTGAGGGGAGAGCAGGAGAGAGCGAGAGAGGAGAAGAGAGGGAAAGGGTGAGAGAGGGAGAGTAAAAGTACAAGAGAATGAGAACATCACATGAAAAACATCTAAAAAAAATAAATACTAAATTGTTTCAAAGCTCTATGCTGATGCCTTCAGCAATGGGAAGTCTTGAAGTCCTTGGCACTGCTAAATGTAAACAAAGCTCATTATTAACAAACAACAACTCCATTTATAAAAGAAAAGCTCAAATAATTTCCATTCATTTCTTCTGAGGGCTGTAATTTGGCCCCCTTTAAAATGTAAAAAATACATATCTGTACACCATTAATACATCTGAAATTGTGGAAGGATAGAAATATCCCTGGAAGATTTGAGTTGCAATTATTCTGACTGCAAAATGAATATTCTCTTTGAATACAGCTTAAATTTCAAGGGGGTTTCTGCACACATGCACACAGACAACATGAACACTGACCGACTCTTCATCTGACCCCACTGCAAAAAAACCTTCATGCTGAGAGTCAGTGTTAGAGGCAAGTGGAGGGGAGAATGAAAGGTAACCATGACAACAGCAAAGACTAAATAAAAGATAGACTCCTCCCTAAGGTTCCTAAGGTTATTTGTTCATTCCTCAGTCTTAAGTTACCAGATTTCAGAGCCTTTGCTAAAAACAAAATGATTCCACTCCTTCCCAGTTCAAATGTAATCTTGAATTTCAATGAAATAAAACCTGCAGTATCCGCCATCAGCACTAAGAAACATTAATTATACCTCCAAAGCAGTGGGTGCCTAATGGAAACTTGAGACTGCCACTTCCTGTGCTGTTGGAGAATGAAAGAGGAGGATATCGAGCTGGGAGTGTCTCCATACAGAGGATGTGGACCTCAGATAGGAGCAACAACCATGGGACATGACTGATACACACACGCACACACGCACACACGCACGCACGCACACACATATTTGAATGCTGAGGCCCTGTCATCTCAATATTCTTAGCAAATTAATTGCCTAAGAATATTTCAAAATAATACAGATAGCAGTGCCTTTGTCACATTTATAGACTTCCATTTATCACCGCGACATCAACATTTTGTTCCTTTATTTTGAGCATATTAGATCCCTCAACCTTGCATACACAAGCACACACACGCATACAGTCTTCTCATTCTATTTTTATATACAATCGTTTACCCTCATCCGTCCAACAGATATTGGTTAGCATTGATAACAATCCAATAACACTGCTGTCATGTTCTCACAAGCCATGTTACATGTTAGGAGGACAGGCAGGTATTAGAATAAGTGAGGCAGGGGGTCTGTGAAGGGGTGGGTGCTCCCAGCCCACAGGCAGAGGTTCTGCACTAACCATCCGGGAGCAGCACACTAGCACAAGCAGCTGCCAGAGAGGCAGTCACAGATTCTCAAGGCTGTTCACAGAAGTGTGACATATCGGACACGCACCACCTCCTGCCATGCATCAACTTCCCCTTTCCGCGCAGTTTATGTTCCCCAAGTGACATTCAGCCTTGGCAAGCTAGCACAGCTGCAGTGCCTGCTGTGTACTCCAGGAAGTGGGGCCTGCCAAAGATCTGAGACTGTTTGCATACCTGTGCCTTCGTGACCTCCCTGTTTCAATCTCCGTTAGGCCCGCCTTTACTGATATTAAGCGATAAGGGGCTACGTCCCCAAACATGTGGGCAGTTCTTTGCTCCCTGGGAATCTCAACTGATGAATTTTCAACTGTCAAAGTCTTTTTAAGAAAAAACATAGAAAAAGTAGTTTCTTTAATGTGTGTTGCTCTGGATAAGATAAGAGGGGTATGGGATGAGTGGCAGATGACTGACAGGAGCTGAGAGAGACAGGGTGTCGGTGAGGAGGCTCACCACAGACGCACTGTACTGTACCTTTCAGGTGCTTCTGGTACCTCTGCAGCTCTGGGGCCAGGAGCCCCCCAATGGGCCCCAGGCATCCCAGGGCACTGACCAAGGAGTCCTCGTCATCGATGTCCACCTCTTCCTCACTGTCCCGTCCACGACCCCCCTGACTGTTAGAAATGCACAGCCGGCCAAAGATTTTACTTTCTGTCTATGTACCGCATAGATACTCCACTGGTGCAGTCAGAAGGGGTTCTACTTTATAATTGTACACAACAGAGGGCACAGGTCGAGTCAAATAGGGTTCTGCTTCCTGTTGAACCTTTCAAACACAAGGCAGGCACAGATAGAGACTGAGTGAACCCAGTGGGGTAATTTGGGGTCAGTCTGAACTGCTCCCAGTCCTGGTTTGAATTTGCATTATATGGCACTGCCAATGGTGTAAGGTTGTAAAGACTTTAAAATGACGTCCACTGGCTTTTTGCACAGCACCCAGTGGACATCATGTTAGAGGACTGGATCTGGGGTACTGTCCCAGTGATGAGACTGCCAGGCTACCTGACAGCTATTGTCTCCAAAACAATGTTCTTTGGGTCTTCCACAGATTTGATATCTACGCTGAGAAGTGAAGTAGCTACTGTACAACAAATAAAAAAATACAATACATAAAAATGTATTGATTCAACAGTATTTCATCCAATGTCATGACAAGTACTAAGAAGAATCTTCTACCACTAAGACTCAAATAATTTTATGCTCCAATTCCATTATTCTTTTTAGGCTGTATACTGAGGTATAACACTAAACTAGTCACCTTTCCTCACACGACAGCATGCTAGTATAAGACGTATGCATACATTATGAAATATAATATTATGAAATCATAAAATCCTATTATATTATGAAAACATAAAACAAAGATAGATTTTAACATTAAGAAGTATCTATTATCTAATAAATCAGTCTGACAGAATCGAGAGACAGAGTCTAATAACAGTGTGTAAATAGTGTTTGCTTCCTCAACGGTTCAAAAATATGCACTGCAAACGCATATTTACACATCTTCTGGCATGGATCCAAAGCGGTCAAGAGGGAGTGGTGTTTTGCCTTCAAGTCACTATAGAGGGTGTTATAAAACACCATGTTCACAGCAGTTGTAAGTCAAAGTGCCATGGTAACTGTCAGTTAGGCAATATTTGCATACCAAACCTGATCTCCAGCACACAGTTCCTCAAAAACAAAAGATGAGGTCTACTCATGGCACAAGCGTTTACACCTGCACTAAAGTGCCAGCTGGAATCACCATAACAACCAAGCCTCAAAATGAGCAGTCAACACAGACACATTTGTATAACGTGAACATAAACAAGGTTTTTCGTGTGATGGGTCGTTGCTCACCTGGAGCAGGGCTTGACGGGGGCGGGGAACGGGGTGATGTTGTACGTGTACTTCTCCCTTAACTCGGCCAGCTGGGGGAATGGGAATGGCGCCATGGAGTACAAAGTCTGTCCCAGAACAACAGAGGAGCCCAAATAAAGAACGCACATCAGGAGCACAGGAGATGCAGGGAAGAACATCACAACAACTGAGAAAAACACAGTATAGTATACACACCGTAGTTTCCACTAAACCGGAGGCATGGGGCAAAATTAATTCTCCATTTATTATTAACCTTGATTAATGATTCAAGGAAAATTAGAATCAAGTATGTAATCAAGTAATCAAGTATGATTTGGCAAGTGCAGAAAGCGCCAAAACAAAAAACTAAACCGTATTTAAAGCGAAAATGTGAGTTGTGAGAGCATATACCCCACGTTCAGTAGGTAGGGACAATACAGGTGTTCACTGTATCAAAGACATATGTATAATTTTGGTAATCAATGTAGGCAAGACGACACAATTGTCAATTATTCCTGAAACATATACAGTACTTATTGCAGGTACAGGAAGTAGAGGCATTCATTACACTCCATTACACTGTTTACAACAGTTGTCTAGTACAGCTAAAATAGGGTTTTATTATTAGAAAGCCTACCTCATATTTCAAGCACTCTGTTGTTTTATAAATTGACAGTTTTAGGATCTTGGGAGCTGCTAAAAGCTATGGGTATATACACAATTCAGTCCAAGGGCTGTTTATACTTCTGCCGAGTACACATAAAAATTGGTCGGCATAGGGTTTATGCCAAATGTACAGTTTGTGCGAAGGTTGCAAACCACGTCCAAGAAGATGTTGTGTGGCTCCTCAGGAATTTAAGAGAGTAGTTCACAACCACATACACCACAAAGATGAGGCTTGTTTGACCAGTGATGTGATGTGGTATAACGGTCATACAATGTCAGTTAACTTCCTTTAGTGAATTTAAAACAACAGTTAAGGAGTGTTTTCATTAGATGCAATCAGAAGAGGTTTGACAATACCAGCATTCTTTATCAAAAAATAAATATAAAAAATACTTACACAGCGTGCGCAACTGGTGTAACATGCTGCATAAGTATCTGCCCATGTTTACGCAGAAGTATAAAACAGCCTTAATGTGTGCCGCAATAGCGATTCATATGAGCCATGATGGCAACAGGTTACACTTCTACAATACTGTTTCAAAATGTTGTTGCTATCAGTTAAAAACAGAGAAATTCCTGTGAGCTACAGGTACATTATGGAGTATCAGAGGGCAGCTGGTCTCACAGACCCACCTGCATGAGCTCATTAGAGTCGATCAGATCGTGCTCCAGCATCTCCTGGGTCAGGCAGCCCATGGTACTGTAGAACTCATCTGCACTCTGACAGTACTCAATCCGTCTGAGAGACAGAGACAGAAAGAGAGACGGGGAGAGACGGGGAGAGACAGAGAGAAAGCAGAGAGACACAGAGAAAGAGAGACAGAGAGAGACAGAGAGACAGAGAGAGAGCAAGACGGAGACAGAGGGAAATGTGTTCGATATATTTCTGCAACATTATCAGCACCAATCTTGACAGTGCCCATCTCCACAGACTGTACGCTGAGCGATATTTCTGTGGTTGCCATGGTGACTAAACATGCGCCCGAGACAGAATCCCCATTTTTCATAATCCTGATTGCACAAACAAGCAGGCTGCAGAGAACATCCACATTGACAAACTCCAGGTCTTCTCATGTCCCTGGTCTTTGGCTGTATTCAGAAACCTTTACCTGGCCCTTATCCGCTCTCTCCATTCCGTTCACTCATAGTCAATTTTACGGTGCTTTACTGCTAATGTAGCGAAGCACCTCCAACACAGATGCTCCCTAGACTGCTCCACCCAGCCACATCCAGCAGGAGGCCATCAATCACACAGAGCACTCCTCTACCGCGGTATGGAGAGTTATTACTTGAGGCACTTTCCCTTCTTCTCGGTCTCAGCTGGGCTATAACCGGAGCTCTATCACCGCCTCAGAAAAAAAGCACACTTTCCAAATGGTATTATACCAAGAAAGAGCCATTCCTTTCACTTCAAGAGAGAGATACGCAGACTAATTAGGCAGGTCTCGGGGTGAAACAGGTCAACTCACTCTCCCAGCTTGGACCAGATGGCCAGAGCAACCCGCAGCAGGACTTCAGACCCCTCAAAGAAGACCGAGTCCCAGATCTTCAGCACGGTGTGGTGGGGGAGGCAGGTGGCGAACATGGTGAGGAACCACTGCATGGTGAACACGTTGGTGAGAGGCGGCTCGTAGCTCCCTGCGCGACATAGAGAAAAGAGCACGCAACGGTTTTCATTGTGCTCAACTTCTTCCAGGTACTTACTTCTACCAATATCTACCGATATTGTGTTTACGTCACAGTAAAAAAAAAAAAAAAGAGATCAATTCCACAAATATGTAACTGCGCTGTGTGAAAGGAGCAGAGAAGGGACTGCCACACACCCCCGCCCTCTCGATTGGCGGCCTTCTGCAGGTTGTGCAGGTGCTGAGAGAGCTCGGGGAGTTTCATCCTCAGCAGGTCTCGGAACACCGCCATGTCCACGGACAGCGCCCGCAGGTTGTTGGCGAAGTAGCTGTCGGGCAGCACCTTGTCGATCAGGTAAATCATCACCTGCACGGGCAGAAAAACGCACGCAACATTGCCGATGTTTATCAGCAGATGAACTTCACCGGTGAATGTGGTTTCTATGGCTTTAAAATCTCCATACGTGGCCAGATACGGCAGGTGATATGAAACCGGACAAAGAGGAACGTACCTTGAGCGCGTCCCCCTCGTTTCCCTCAGTAACCTCCAGAATGAGCGCCGCCAGCACGTTGAAGCCCTGGCAGTAGCCCACAGCCTTGTTCCAGCGCGCGTACCCCAGCAGCACCCGCTTCAGAACAACCCGGTCCTGCTCCGCCTCCTGGCCACAGTAGGAACTGCAGCCCGTCCTGTGCAGGTCCTGATTAAAATAAAAAATAATAATTCAGAGACCTATCCCCTGCCACACCCTGCTGTCAGACAGGGTCTAATCGTGCCGTCACCATGGCAGCGAGAAGAACGGGTGTCCTGGCAGGACACCAGAGCGAGTGCAGAATGGGAGAGGCCTGGACTCGGTCCAGTTGGGAAAAACACACAAATCCTGACTCACTGTGTGCGGACACACAAAGATGGGGTAGGAAAAAAAAAAAAAAAAACCTGACAGCTTTTCCATTATCCACTTATTGTTGACACAGCACCAAGAGTAAACACCCTGCTACTGTTCCTCCATTATCCACACACTCTGAAGCAGCCAGGGTTGAGCGGTTAACCCCACACTCTGAGATATGTCCCCCCCCCAGCTGCTCACATCAAACGTGTTTCTTTGCCGAGATCACAACAGATAATAACCCTGTTCATACAGTATAGCAAGTGATACTGTGCATTTCCATAGGAGGTCAAGATTGTTAGAGAAAGATTCAGCAGACTGGTGCTATGATATCATAGCAGGAATAGACCTGCCATTTCTGGCAGGCTATGGGCAGCCAGTCCATGACTGGGGCCCAGAAGGTTGGTGGTTCAAGGCCCAGTGTAGCCAAGATAAGCTCTGCACAGCAGTTGGGCCCTTGAGCAAGCCCCTTAACCCCGCATTGCTCCAGGGGCGATTGATCTCTGCTTAGTCTAATCAACTGCAAGTTACTTTGGATAAAAGCATCAGCTAAATAACACATTGTTTTCTTTTATTTCTGATACAGCCAGCCAACACCTGTACCTTGACGATCTGGATTCCCAGAGAATCATCATCAGGGTTGCTACGGTCATTGAAAGCGAATCTCAGGGTCTTCTCCCAGTCTATAGAGATGCTGTGAAGGTACTGGTCAGCCAGAGTCAGCCATACCTGCAGGAAAAAAGCATCAAAGCGAATCGGCATGAGTGAATTATCATCCTCTGCATACTATGCAGGATTTTCACCTTGAAAATATTCTAAAACAAGCATGCTCAGTCATCATTATGACACACTGTACATTGTGTTCCTTTCTGCCCAACACCTTGCTTGTCTACTTTTATTTGTTGTTCTAAAACCTGCTCGGGCCTCTTCGGGGCACAGGCCTTGTTTTACTTCTGTGCTGGATCTGAAAAGCACATGGCCACTCATATGCTCTATGATCCAATAGAAGAGGGGGGGGTATGATTGGCTACTCCAGTGGTGAGCTGGGTTTGTGAGAGATTAGGCTTGGTGGCTAGCCATTAATCAAGTGACTGGCCAGCTTTCAGTCAGGACATTAATTAGCTGCTGCGTTATAAAATAACTAAAGTCATGTTTTTTTGTACATCAGCTGGCTGGCCGTGATATCTGGGTCCTACTGCTCAGTACTGAAGTTACTGCTTATATTTTTGGCAGATTCTACCGCCATATTTCCTCTGAAATCCTCTGAAATCCTCTGAAAGACTGAAATCCACTGAGGTTAGCAGCAGCGGCTACCGTCACCACTATCTAATGTTTTGCTAAAGTTAGACACAAGACACAAGTAATTACTGTATCTTTACAGTATCATCAAACAGGTTCTAATTTAAGCACTAGTGCTACATACAGTCTTAGAGGATGTAGGAGCACAGCAAGTAGTTAGAAATGAGAAATTAATGGCACAATTAGCATAGACAGCTTATCCTGACAAAGAAAGCTAGCCTGACCATATAACTAGCACTGGGTCCAGTGGGGTCCCTGGAGGACACTCCCTGGAGGACCCTCCCTGGGGGGGTGTGAGGCTGACCTACCCTCTTCCTCCACTCTTTGGGGATGCCAGTGGGAAGCCTGGCTACAGCTTTGAGGGCATCGTACCACTGTGAGGCAAAAACAAGGCAACAAAAACTCAATTACAACACAAGAGCTCAAATAACACAGTTAAAACAGTTTATCATGTCATCTTGATCAAGTTTCCGCAAAACTGAGGGTAAGTAAGGGTAGAGTTAAAAGTTAAATATTTTTGCTATAATTATGGCAATTGGATTTTAGGTCAAAGGATGAAGACAAAGGTGCAGACAATCAGCATTTATTTAATTTTACATGCATATAGGTTTTACCATTTTACCAGTAACAACTCTTTTCATGTCAAGTCCCCCTATTTTCAGATGAGCAAAATTAAATCGACAGATGAACTTGATAGTAAATCAAAGCACTTAAGTCCAATTTTTTGGTTGCACAGCCCTAACATGCAATGGGCTATGCAAAATGCTTTCTTCTTAATGATGTTCATTTTGGTAAGTTTGTTGCTTGGCCTCATGTCTCTGACTGTTTATTACTCAGCCTGATAATGGCTTCCTTGACCTGAATTGACAAGTTGACAAATGCCAATGACAGACTCCGAAAGGCAAACAAAAGCCTAAAGTCAAGACTAGATATTGAAAGATTTCTTATACCTGCACAAAGGAAGTGATTGAACACACCTGAATAAACAGAAACCCCTCTGAAGCCATATACAAAGAGGTATATAAAGCGCAGTAATTTCTACATTGTGAAACCAAAACGTATAAAAATTATCTTTAGTGAAAGCTGATAATCTGCAGTTTAGCCACATGATTAAATCTAAAATTGTGGAGTACAGAGGCAAAACAATATTTTTTAAAAATCTCCCTGTCAATTAATTCTGAGTGGACAGGGAGGAACCACAACAGTGTTGGGAAGTGGTAGAACATATTCATTTGTCACTTTGCTTTTGTGGGATATTGGCTTAGAGAGTCATGTTTAGATGTGATTAATTATTGATGATGCTCATAATAAAATAGTATATCTATGCCTTATTGTATATTATTCAAATTCAAGCGTGACATCTGTGAGATAGTGGTAGCTTGTGTATATTTTCATTTAAATGGATGACGTGATGCGCTCAAATGAGTTTTCGGTCATTTTAAGCACAATGAAAAAGGGTATCATTCAGTTCTTTGAAAATGCAGGTGTGGCCTTTTTTTAACTCTATCTTTGTAATTATGCAAGAGCACCATTTATAACTCACTTTTATAAGTGAAAACAATGACTGGATATTTACTTAAAAGCCCACTTACTTACCTGTTGGAAACCATTTTTGCCCAGAGATGGTTCAAGAGTGAACTTCAATCTTGTGTCAACTCCTAGCGAGGAAAAGAAAAGAGTCGTCAGTAGCTCGATATACATATTGCTTTCTTTAAATACGAGAAAAACACCGACGTTTTTGAAACGATATAAAGCGAAAACTGCAGCTAGCTGTTGCATACTGGGTGCTGGCATACTGTTGCATCTTGGATATAAACTCCAATAGTCTTGTGTCCTGATTCACTATGGAAATACACAGAGACTACCTTTTACATGGAAATAAAAAGGACAGCAAAGGGAAGGCAAGCTAAATATCTCCCGTATGGGAATCATGAATGATTCCAAAGCCGTACACTGTAGCTACAGTTTGCTCTCACCAGCAGGCCTTCTCTGTACAGTATGGTGACCTAATGCGCCAACAGAACACGTCAGACCATCACCCCCTGATGTGTTAAACACCAGACAGCAACCATTTTGTGATATAAACGGTAACCCTACTCTAAGCCCAGATTCGTTTTATAGCTATGTAAGCAAAAACGAACGCACAAACAGCACAAATGACTTCCGTAATATTTATTTGGAGTCGCTGTCCCACGCAGCATGGTGCTGATACCATAGTCCCTCCTCTAATTACCACATCGATCTTCAAAACCTCTACAGTGTAAATGTACCGGCGCAGCGGAACACACAGTACAAGATAATCGAACTACTTTTGCACATCTATCCGTCAAGTCTTTCCTCGCAGATGAATCAACATTGGATTTGTCATAATATTATAAATGCACAGCCGAGTCCCCCCTGCGCTGAAGTGCAGCGTCCACAACAGCAGCCATTGCGAGTTCTCTCAATGGCCGTGGCAGTCTTTCCTAGCACATTCGGCTGTTATATGGTTATCATTCAACTAATCGGTTATAGGTATGGATAACAATACAACCTGCTTCATTTTCAGCCATGTTTCCCGGCAGAATCCACGAAAATACAGACCCAGTATAACGTTGTTACCATGTTTACTTTTAGACCTTTTTTCCCCTTTCCCTCTGCCTGCACGGACTGAAAAGGATTAGCCTACACGATTATTATCTCTGGATCCCTCCTACTTCCCTTTTGAAAAGATAGAAAGGAATAATAGCTTACACTTAACACATAACCTGTTTGTCCGAATAGTGGGAGTAATAAAAAGCAAGGGAAATTAGTACATGTTAAGAATTGACTATAAATAACAAAGATACAAATTACAATAGGTAACTAAATGTAATTCAATAATGTTTAAAAGTAAACGAGGGGAATATTTTAAAAAGTGTCACAGCACACAGAACATGCCGTGACCAACACGTCAGCAACAACGATCAATAAACAGCCTATACCATTGTGCTAAACTTAGCATTTTCCCCGGATCTTTCTTTAGAAAAAAAAGATATTCGAGCTTATTTGATAATCAACAAAGTCACCCAGATTAATGATTGCTAGATCATGTCATAAATCACCTGGTTCGAGCGTGCACAACAGTCGTGGGGCGCTCCTGGAGATGCAGTTCCGCTTCTTGAGGACATTACTGATGATGCTACCAACCCCTCCGGCACTTTGCCGTTTAAGACAGATTCTAGACCTTTTAGAAGCAGTAAACCTATCTTGCTTCATTGGTGAAAAATTAATGGTGTAAAAATAACAAAATATGTGTCCGTCATTAATTAATGCCTTGTTAATTTCCACGGCGATCAACCGTGTTTGGTTTTGCTACTGATCCGATAAAGCTATTCCAAATGCCAGCCATACGCCCATGATTAGCTCCAAAATTGTTGCAAAAATTCTGTAGAAAAAAACAATGAATAAATAGGTTGAATAACGTTCGTGTCCAAATGTTCCAATCGATTACACGATGTCTCTCACCTCGACATACGTTTTAAAAAAACGAACCAGGGCAAACCTTTCTTCAAGTTATCAAATCAGAACGCACCCTCCATGAGCGCATTCTATGTTAATAGCTCGACCTCCCAAACCGAGGCGCGTCAACCACAACAAACGAAGATCCTTGTTTCCAGTGGAGCTTCTGCAATCTGCAATGCCGCTGCTGCAGCGGGATCCCATGGTGATCTCCCACACACATACACACACCCTCATACGCGGCGTCACGCGGGGGGATGCAGAAAGGTGGGTAGGAGCACAGAGAGGACAAGAAACCGAAATAAGGGGTAAAGGGGAAATGAGGAGAGAATAGGAACAGAGAAGATGAGAGAAGCGTGAACACAGACCTACTACTATGACTAAGAACACGAGCAAAATAATAGTCAATCAAAATCAGTTTATAATTAAGCCATCCTGATGTATTTTAATGAGCTCACAATTCTTTAATCAGAAAACCATCTACTGGCACGAAAATCTACCACTTTCAAGCCTCAATATGGAAAAAAAGTCAAATCAATTTTAATATCACATAATGTACAATTAGAGCCAGTTGACGTGTGGCACACCAAGTGAAGCCTACAAACCCCATGTCCAGACAAGTACATTAATTAAAGGCCATTAGCTATTCTACCTCATCAAAGAAAGTGGCCCCATTGAAGCCCCATTTCTGTTGGGGGGGGGAGCATAGTCGTTGGAAGATTTAATCGAAGAAGCATTAACCCCCCGCCAGAGAGGAGCAGAGAGGCACATACTGCACGGCCATGAACACACTGACTCAACTGATTGTAAGCAGGAGGGATGTTGCTGCCTTCTAAACTTAATCCACAGGCATCACTGTGTACTTCTGAAGATGGCCAAGAGTGGCACTTTTTAGGAAGGGCTACGTGAGTGTAAAGGTTTATGAAGGAAGATATCAAAATGAGGAGATATCCAAATATTTCAGCTGCATCAGAAAAGGGTGACTATCCAAAATTAATGTCACTGAGGACCTTGAATCGAGTATTATGAATCTGAAGCCACATCTGAAATACTTAGATTTAATCAATTGTCCTTTACTTGGCAAAAGGCGAAAATTAGCAGCCCTGCCAGATTAAATTAATGAATTCAACTAATGTAACCTGTAAAAACAAGAGCATCATATTTATGATAACGAGCAAAAGATCCATCTCATGCAAAAGGTAGTGAAACAAGAAACAGGCGTATCAAATGTGAAGGGTTCTTGTGGTTCTACAGTGATGAACATTTCCCTGGCATGGTTTTGGTTCATGTATACCTTTAGTAGATCGGGCTGATATCAATCTTTATTTAATGGTAACAAGTGATCATTTTCATCTGATGATAAAGCATTTCTGTGCTGCAGATATTGACTGTCAAAATGGAAACTGTCCCAGAGCATGAGAAGTTACTCAATGGTTTGATGAGCATGACACTGATGTTATTAAAGTCATAGCCTTCCCAGTCCGCAGACCTGAACGCAACTGAATAGCTATGCGAGGTTCTTGAATGACACCTGGGTGAATTTACATCAATGGGCATCATCAAGCCATTTCAAACACTTTCATGGGACACACAAAAATATATTTCATCATGCAGGTCACACTTTATCAGGGTATAATACATGCCATACCTGCTGGTCTGTAGCCACAATGCTGCATGTTGACAAAGCAAAAACAAAAAAAATGAAACCAATTAATATAATCACATGTGAGTCCTCAGCAGAGGCTCACTAGGCTGCAGGGCTATGTTAGGACTGGTATGAACAGCCAAGGAAAGACATACAATTCATATCTGTACATTTATGAAGGAATTTACAAATGTGTGCATTTTCTGTTTGCACATTAGTGTTGAGGTGAAAGTATCAGTATAAAATGAAGAGCAGAGTGGATGGAGGATAGGTAGGGATAGTACTGACTTCACCACTATGATATGGAAATATTATAATGGCATAAATAACACTGTCCTTCACTGCAGGGTGGTGGTGGTGGGCCATTAAAAAAACATGAAAGCACAATATGAACTGTAGCTGTATTCTCCATAATACCTATGAAACACACAACAAACTAAATTGAGATCTAGTGTGCATTGCCACACATGGACTAATGCAGTATCTGATTGCATTATTCAGATCATTCAGAAATGGTGGAATTTAGTACACCAGGAGTCATGACCTGTGTATGAGGGAGACTAACGTGAACAAATATTTGTAAAGATAAATGCACAATGCGGTGACGGGAAATGTCCTTGCAATTCCTCTCATCACTTAACAATGCTATAAGCACGGTTGTGTTCTGTGTGTTTAATGTTGTTTATAATAAGTTATGTTATGCCAATGTGAGCAAGCAGAAATTGTTAAGTAAATAAGGCTTCTTGACTGAAACAGGAACATTTCGCATTTCTATTCTTCTCATTATGGCAATTTCAACAGACAGGGTAATGCTCAAAACAATCAGGACTTTCCCGTGGCAGCATATTAAATCAGCATAATTTCCAATTAAATGGAGGAAACCCCTTACAGCAATGAGGGCATACTAATCTCTGCTGTTTGGTTATTATATAACAAGGAATGTGCAAGCATATATCCTTGCATGCAATACAATCATTCAAGGAAGCAAAACATACAACACAGAAACCAACCACCTCTAACTTATAATGGAAAGACAGAGACATCAAAATTGTCAATATTGTAAGACAATCCTACCATACCATGTGGCACTAGTCCACCTTCATAGCCAATGTATAGAGACTTCAGTTACACTTAGGTCACGGTTAAACAAACTGAAATCACACCATGCCTATTCAAATAAGGTGAGAGACAAATTCAGCCAACCATCACGGTTAAAAACATTGCATCATCACTGTTCATCAGACCCGAAGGCTGAAGCACTGCTAAGGTGAATATTGTGAAATTATGAACATTTAATTTCTACAGAAAAGCCACATTACATTTATTCATTACAATTATTCATGCACCGTTTCACGTACACCTATTGTTTCCACAAAATTAATTGTGCAAAATGTTAAATAATTGTGTTGATGTTGTCAAGAGGTCACCAATTTGGTATCCAAATGTATCCCTTAATTTAGTACAGTGATGATCCCGAATAAAAATGGTTTTCAAAATGAGTTTAAGGCAAGAATACTGAAATCAGGTGCAGTGAAATGTTTCGGCTTTAACAAGTAGAAATATGGAAAACCAGAGGTCACAGCCTTCTGGCAATCATCCCAAAGTAACTAGCATCTATCCACTTCTTGTTGGATAAAATAAAGTCTAACCAGACCTCCATTTCATCCCAGAACCAAAAACAAAAACAAAAACAATAGAACAAGACCTCTGGCACTCACGTCTTTTCTGGGATACAGCTTGCAAGCAGGCCGTCACAATGTCACAGTTCTTCTGAACTTTATTATGCAGACGATCCTTCCTCTTCAGCTGCCGCACCAGCTTGGCCGACAGGTTGGCGATGCGGTAGTTCACTTCCTGTATAATCCACTTCAGTTCCACAGAGTCTGACCAAAAGTGAAAACCAGTATGTCTCGGCCACTAAAAGGTACATGCATGAAAATGCAGGCATGGTGCAGAACCCCAAAGAATGCTTGTCTATGCATGTTTTATTTACTTGTATTTTATTGCGGTTTGAGTGCAGATACAAATGCAGTCACTTACTGAATTCACAATTATCAGATGTGTTGCTCCAGAGTTAACCAAACGTGCACTCATCTGCAACACCCATCCCTAGGGGTTAGGATTTTAAATAACATGTTTAGACCTACATTTACGTATCAGTCCCCTCTGACACTGAAAGACTGTAGATTATTAATGTAGATTATTATTATGTCTAAAACATATACTGGTGTATCCTGCACTTTTTGCAAAGTCTATTGTGTGTGGATGGTTGCAGATTTCAGGATGTTATTTCTGGTTGGTTGTGTATGTGGTTTTCTGCCAATTGCAAATAGAACGCATTGAGAAAAGATGTTTTACACCACAATCTGCTCTTCTCTGCCTAATGAGAGTCTGTGTATACACACAATATGCTAAACATGTTAATAGTTTCTGTTTTGTTAGTACAGAATACATGAATTTGGCAGGAAATATTTCTAGTGAGACAGCGGTCTTTGTTCTGAGGCAATTTTAACTATGCTGATGACTACTTAATGAAGAACTGCTCCCGTTTAAGTACAAGAAACAATGGCATTTAAAAAAGATAAACAAATACTTGGCCTGGTTGAGTCTACAGATTAAGGGCTGGGTAGGGTAATTAAAAGATGCATACCGAGAATACTAATATAGAGGGAATAAATTATTTCCAAATACAGTAGGAAATCTGTCAGACTTCAACGGTAGGAAGTCTAACAGTGTGACCAAATTCTCAGGCACCATAAATTAATGTATTATAACAAAGAAAAATGTAATTATATTGCAATCCAAGACAAATTGTGTTTATTTCCATTTACTGTAATATACATTAACTATCTACTATTTATTTTATTTATTTACAAATACTACCTCTGTTCATGCATGGAATCCTTATCAACGTGAATTTAATACAAATTCATGCGAATTAAACGAATTGAATAAACACACGCTTCGTCAACTGAAGGAACTGCTATTACTAATATTGGGATTATAACCGCAAGTAGAACTTCAGTTTGAAAACACTATGCATGATATCAATAGTGTAGCTTACTAATAGTTTATTGTAACAGAACTGTACACGTCATGCATAGCAACCATCCACGTCGGTTGTCCATCTGTTCAGTACAGTTTAGTTCTACTGTATATAAGCGGGAGAAAATACATAAGCGCATAAAATAGCGTTCACATATTTCTACTTAGTTTAGCTGCCTGTCAGAGTATCAAAACAAAAAGAAGTTAACATATGCATACCTTTTTGGGCCAGGTACTTCATTTGATGTCGTTTAGTGTGTTTCTCTTGAAGTTCTTGCAGGAAATTAGATCCCGTATTGCTTCTCCCAAAAAATGCATCCGAACTGGATGCTTCGGTCGAACTGTCAAGGCTATCCACACCTTTTCTGTTGTAGCTGCTGTAGGTGTCATAGAGCTCAACGAGGAGACAGTCAACTATAGAGGCACGGGATACGGACCTTGGTTCATCTTCCAAATAGTCACTGCCCACAGAAGCCACGCTTTTCCTGCAGTTTGCATTGGCAGTGCCATTTGGGATCTGCATGCAACTGGAAACAGGTTTAACTCCACTTACGCAGTTTGCATTATTTTCTAAGTTCTTTATATCAGACAAGCCGCTTTTGGTCGCGGGAACCCATTGGTGAAACTCGGCGAACCCATCTGTGTATGACGCACCTGAGTTAACAAAAACGCCGCTCTCCTCTTCAGAGCAGATGCCATCGTCACATATGTCTATTTCCAAAAGTTCGCTCGGTCCGAATTCTACCTGAGACGCCATTTTTCAGACAGTGTCCTGTATAATAATTATCACATAGTTCGGGCCCGGTAGACTAGTCCGGTCACATGAAACAACTGAGACAAGGAGCGCACAGGTACGCTGAATCCGAGATGTGCCTTTGAGGAGGCTGTAAGGAGGATCCGAAGTTCCGGGTGCATTCCATTCCTCGGAGTAGGCTGAGCTAGCTGAGTTTGCCTGCTAGTTTCCTTCCTGGAACACCACTGGCTTGATAGGCCTATACGCCCCTCCTGAAACGAAAACTCCAGCTCGCTTTGGAAGTTTTAGTGCGCAATTCAAAAGTTTTGCCCCACCTCTCAACAGGTGCACCCGTTCCCACTGCGTTGAATGTGGGTAACACGTATGCAGAAACAAACAGCCTCTTTGCTTAGACTCGTACACGTGATGCCATTTGTTTTATCGGAAAACTGACCTTACCATTGTCCACATTAGTGCATGATCTGATAACCTAACGCTGTTTTTATATTGATGTTAACAGTTTAATGTTGTTTCTGGAAGTCTAGATTAAATGTGGTACAGTAATTAGGATAATTAGTAGGCTATATCGGCCTATGTGGTCATTTTCGGAGTAAACCTAATGTCTTTTCAGGTCTATTTTATTATTCTAAGTGGATTTTATGCGGTAATCGTCCCTCTCGATCAAGTATGTAAAAGAACCGAATAAACCTGTGGTATGAATTGAGTGGTGAGGTTTTTTATTTTATTTAAAATACTGCATAGGATATGTCAAGTGAAACATGTTTAAACTGAATAATGTCTATTCTTGTGATTTCTGTGGACTTAACCAAATATTCAATATTATTCAATATAATCTTTCATTGTATCTATACTAAAATATTTTGGAATTATATGCAATTACAATATAATGAGAATAAATGGGAATGTGACTCATTTAATTCAACAGTTCCTGATTTCCCCATTAGGTTTTTAATAAGATAACATTATGTTTTTAAATAATGCATACGTTTCAAAAAATGTGGCAAAATTTAGGCAAAATATAAATGTACATTACATTAGGCATTTAGCAGATGCTCTCATCCAATTA
The DNA here is from genome assembly GCF_963514075.1 of Conger conger. Classification (NCBI taxonomy): domain Eukaryota; kingdom Metazoa; phylum Chordata; class Actinopteri; order Anguilliformes; family Congridae; genus Conger; species Conger conger. The sequence continues at coordinate 53,620,841 of NC_083767.1, forward strand.
TTATTAATTAAAGGAAATGAAATTAATTCAATTAAACCTACCAGAGATATGATAAAGAATACAAAAGCAAGCTGTGAATGTTTTTGAGTTTTATAATATAGGCACATAACTCTATTCTTTAACTGTGTGTTGTCAATAACTTCCTGCGCTTTCCCCCCTTTACTGATTTATTGTATGGATATCTCAGTCCGTCCGTATCTTTGTTGTTATTGTATTTTGTAGCAGATAAATCCCTGACACTTTCCTTGTGTTATTGTGTTCATATTTGTTCATATTAAGTAAATAAAAATGGTCAGATGACACATGCAGGGATGAGACCGCAATACAGTTATGGTTCAGACTGACTGTGCAAACGGGTAGGCCAACACAGGGGTTCCGACTTCCAACACTGACAAACTTCATCTCCTTTTGAACTAGGTATATTATAAATAATCTTCTGTGAATTCACATCACTCATGTCTGTAATTAAAATCTAATATTCCTGGGTCATTCCACACCAACTCCAGGAGGTTGCACCACAGCACTTCTTGGATTTTTCTCTTTTTCTATGTGATTAAAATAATAAGATTTAAAATTCCTGAAAACTTGAACTCCATAGTCCATTTAGTTTTCCCGGTAGAGCCATTTCAAGTTTGCCGGGTGTTGCAATGAAAAATGTTGTGGCACAATAAGGGGTATTTAGAGGTCCAAACTTTGTAAATAAAACCACTAAATCTTTGTACATTTTAATGTAGAATCCATATCTCACTTCAGAAAACATGCATTTACTTTCAGTTGGAGATATTTGGCCATAAACATGCACTTAGGGACCAATTTAGGGGGTCATATTTCTTGGCCAAAATAGCCACATTGGATATTCCATGGGTCATTTAACATCTCAGTTAATGTTATTAGTAATGTGTTTATCTTTACAATGTGAGAAAGTGCTCTTAGGTAACTGTCATTTACAAATAAAATGAAACTAAAAGTATGTTTACTTTTGAAGACCCAGAATTGGTCCCTGGTGAAAGAAAGTGAATGTTTAGGGCCAAATATCTCCAAAACGAAGGTAGAAGTTTTCTGAGGTGAGATATGAATTCAAAATACCAATTTACAAAGATTTAGGGCTTTTCTTTACAAAGTTATGGGCCTCTAAATATCACATTTTGTACCATAACATGTTTTTCAATACGACACCTGGCAAGATGGCTCTACTGGGAAAACAAAATTGGACTATGTCGCTCAAGTTTTCAGGAAATATATATCCCATAATTGTCTACCAAAACACAGAAAAGAGACAAATCCAAGAGGTTCTGTGGTGCAACTGGTGAATCTGTGCTTGACATGGAATGGCCCTCCTGCAATATTTGTGACTGAATGCCTGTCGAAGATGTATGCCTGTAAAGCTATCATAAAGAGGGAGTGTTATCAGGAGATTAGTTGATTAAAAAACGGACATTAGTTTTCATGCATTCAACAATATTGTTACCACATTTTATTACGTATGTCAGCTGTTTCAGCTTGAGCCAAATAAAGAATCTATAATGCTAAAAAGTCTTAAGATTAACTGTTTCAGTTCATTAACATCTCAGCAAAATAAGTCTGCATCAGCATCCCAAGAACATACATAAAGAGACTATGTCGACTATTATACATTATTTCAATTCTACTCGTATAAAGACATTTTTGGGGCTGTGTCCGCGACAGGTTGGTTACATTTAAACATATATTAGTGTGTGACGCCAGACTGCAGACACTGAATCCCCCAAAACAAAATAGGTTCATAACTAATGACGTTTGTAACAAACAACTCGCAGGCACGCGGTGGGTATCAGCTGACCGGGACTTCCGCTACCAAGCCGCACTGGACGTGAAAACAGGGAAATTCGTCTTGGAGCTGAAGGATCTGGTTTATTCGTACCTCTTCTCGAAAGGGACCATTTTATCAAGCTAGCCGCCTAATTATATTTTACGCTTTTATATATTTTCGGACCCCTTGGGCGTACACGCAGAATCTCTTGCTTAATTCAAAGCGAGAATGAGAACAATTAGATTGTATCCCCGGCCCTTAGTGAATTTTATTGTTATCTGCGTCACTTTGTTGGCCAATAACATGGCAGTTTTGGGCATTAACCACAGACCGAATATAGTTCTGATACTTACCGACGATTTGGATGTTTCTATCGGTGGCATGGTAAGTTACATATTGTTCGTATTTACAAAGTCGTTTGTGTTTTTTTGCTCGTGTTTTAGTATTACCAGCTCGCTACCTAACTGCTAGGTAGCATATACTTTCATCCTATTGACAAAGTTAAACAGACTAGCTAGCTATTAAAAGCAAATAATACAGTTTCGACTTCTGTACGACTTGCTAACTAGCTATGTTATGTATCTGTAGTCTCATTATCCAAACTATCAGCTGTTTTTGGTTTTGCTTTAGCTGCTAGCTAGCCATCTGATATGGTTGTTTATCACTAGCTAATTTCCGATTTATTGTGCAACCATCAGGTAGCTAACTTTTTCGCATTTAGTCCAGTTCCCCGTCATGATTTACCTGGGGGAAAGTGTAAGGAATTATCAAACAATCACCCATGGCATCCATCGTCAGGGACGAAACGGAGTTAGCTATCATTTGTCAATAATCAGCACATCTCACGTTTTGCATCCCCGAAGTTCTTCGTCTCAGTGGAGCGAGAATGGACTGTATTTAGGAATCCTATAAATTATTCAGTTCATGCCTCAATTAATGCAGTCCTACGGTCCTACACCTATGATGAGTGGATTGAGGTATAGCTTTGTGCTAGTTTCTATTTAATTGAGTTTCTCGTCGAAAGCAATTCTGTCCAGCTAGGCTATGTCGTCAGTCAGTATCTTATAGAGGTGGTTGTATTGATACACCGGAAAATGATTCTACTGTACAGATAGGGCTTGCAGGTTCTGTGCTTGAAAATAAATATGTGTGTATTTGCAATAATCTGTCATGTCATGTTATCCTATTTTCTCTCAATTTGGGCTAATTTCTTGTTACAGACTCCTTTAAGCAAAACAAAAAAACTTATTGGAGAAGCAGGAATATCATTTACAAATACAGTAAGTATTCTCCATACCCTCCTTTATGTATTGTACAGGGTTCCATTGTATTTGTCCAACACAATTCTGTAGTTATGATAATGGCTGCTAGTAGAGCAAGCCAAGTTAACGAGCCATTTCTGCAGGAATAAAGAATCTATAATGTTAAAAAGTCTTAAAATGAACTGTTTCAGTTCATTAACATCTCAGCAAGTTTATTTCTTGCTTAACTTCAGAAATAAGTTAATATGTCTAGGACATTTTTGTGACAGACAGCTCTATCATGGGTGTGCAAACACTTTAAAGTGCACTCAGGACTTCATTTGTGGAAGGCTCAGCAGGTCTTTCTTCGGGCAATATTGCAGTGAAATGGGATTGGCCTAGATCATTGTTAATGGAAATCTTTCACACGTGAGGCAAAAAAAAGTACTGTGTTTTACAGGAGGGAAGCAGGTTTGGGTAGATTATGATTGGGAGTGGTCCACTCAACCTATCTGGAAGGAACAGCTGGTTCATGTTCATTTCTAGACCTGTTTTTTTTTTCTGATTTGAGAATAACCAGAAAGGTTCCTGTATGTTGATTGCTCCACAGCACCAAAAGAACCAGAACCCCTTGCATTAGCTCTTATAAATTAGGACTGAGTGAAGGCCTTCAAGTGTCTTTCAAATACTCTATTGAGAAAAAGTTGTTTTTCTCCCATTATTCTATCAATGAGTCAAAATGAGAGCGAGAGAGAATGTCATGTCAGATAGACATGAGAACAGAACATAACACAACAGAATAAAATCATGACTAATGTCAACCCCCTTGAAATCAAATTACATTTACATTTACATTTTTGTCATTTGGCAGACGCTTTTAATCCAAAGCGACTTACAAGTGCATAGGTTCTACCACAAGTCAAAGCATCACATCCATAACTAGGAAAATACACATGGAATGCTGTTCTAAACATATAGTCGTCATCATAAGTGCAAATTTTTTTTGTTTTTGGGGGGTTAGACAAGGGTAGGGATATCAGAAAGGGGGGGCGGGGGAAAATCAGGATGGAGGACTAAGGTAGAGTTTGAAAAGGTGTGTTTTGAGTCTGCGTCGAAATAGGGGGAGGGATTCTGCTGTCTTGACAGTGGTAGGCAAGTCATTCCACCACTGAGGAACCAGAACAGAAAACAGGCGTGAACGTGCAGCTCGACCTCCAGGTGCACGTAGAGAGGGAACCATAAGGCGACCAGAGCTGGCAGACCGGAGTGGTCTAGCTGGGGAGTAGGGAGTGATCAAGGAATCTCCTGCCTTCCTCGATGACTTCTGTCGTGTCATGCATTTCATGACCTGGCACACACCCAAGGTGCAGATGCAGAGCTGCACTAGAATCAGCCGCGCTCTTCTTCACCCCCCCAGTTTGTGGCCAGTGCCCTGTGCTGCCCCAGCCGGGCCAGCATCCTGACCGGAAAGTACCCCCACAACCACCACGTGATCAACAACACCCTGGAGGGCAACTGCAGCAGTGTGGCCTGGCAGAAGAGCCAGGAGCCCAACACCTTCCCCGTCCTACTGAAGCAGTACATGGGCTACCAGACCTTCTTCGCTGGGAAGTACCTTAACGAGGTAGCGACCACCTGCTTTTGTAGCATTTCTTGCCAAGTAGGCCAAAATGTTTCAGGGACGATCCAGGGTATGGAGTCTATCCCAGATGTAACTGCGATCTGTGTCAGTAAGCAATTTCGAGGCCTGTCCTGTACAACGCAGCTCTACTTCCATTATTATTATTATTATTACAGAAGCCGTCATTAATCAGATTTATGAAATCTGGCTGCGTGTTCTTGTATTGTTGGTCCTGCATTATAAGCTCAGAATGAAAAATATGCTGCTGTAACCGTAGGGCTCAAAACAAAAGCAACACATTGGATAAAAAGTTAATTCACATATCCGTGCATATCTGCACTTCAGCAAAGACCTGATGTGCAGTGTGATGTCACACAATGCTATGGGTGCCATGCCTCAACATGACATCACACCTGAGATTCTGCATAGAGTAATGAATTCCAATTCCATTTATTTCTTAAGATGCTTTCACATGACTCAATAATCAGAGGCTGCATTCAAAAGGCTACATTTTGTACTAAAAAAATTATAATATTGGGTTTGTCCCAAAACGTCAAGAAACTAATCGGGCCTGGCTCAGTTATCCATGTAGGCTGCGTGAAATGGCTGTGTCTGGGCTACATCTACCCGCTTAATACAAAGTTGTCATGTGATTGGAGAGGTCAGCTTCAAACAAGGTGAAAGTATCAAACTATTTGAACCCTGATGGCTCTCAAGCTGGCTTTATTTTGAGCTGTGCACTATGCCAGGCTTAGCGTTGCTGCCATGGTTTGACGCCATGTTGAGGGTTGTTGCATTCTCGAGTACCACGATGCCTTTGAAGAGAGATTATTTCCCAGCAGTGATGTGAGGGTCAGACTGGTGCTTTTTTTATTTTTTATTTTTTACTGGGCCTCGGTCCCCTGTGCTGTGGCCTAACGGTCTGTCTCTGTCCTGGCTGTTTGGCCTAACGGTCTGTCTCTCTGTCCTGGCTGTTTGGCCTAACGGTCTGTCTCTCTGTCCTGGCTGTTTGGCCTAATGGTCTGTCTCTCTGTCCTGGCTGTTTCAGTATGGATCCACAGAGGCAGGAGGAGTAGAGCACATCCCTCCAGGCTGGGACTACTGGTTTGCTCTGGTGAGAATCTGAATATGTTCAAAACATTTCCACTTGTCCCCACAAAGATTTTCAGTTGCTTCTTCAGGAATTTAAATTTAAACTGCTTCATGTTTCACCTGGTTCAATATGGCTGCTAATTTGTTTTGGTTTTATGGTATTGTTTACTGTTTTATTGTTTTATTGTTAGTTAATATTTGTGGAAAATAATCTTCAGGCACTTTGATACCAGGCACAATATAACCATATTTTAGACAAAGTGAAATCTGAGAGATTATGTTTTAGGCAAAGGTATTGTGAGTAGTGAAAGAGTTACCTGGAGCTTTTGGCAGCTCACAGATTTCCTCTTTTTGGAAATGTAAATTCCTGCAAAAATTATTTTCTGTGCATATAAAGCTGAAATGAAAAGGACAGAAAACCTTTTTGTACTGTGTATATTCCTCAAAATGCAGTGCACACAGTACGGAATAAAGGTTGTGTCCCTGGGGAACGGTTGCTAGAGCTCACGGCTGCCTGCCCTCCTTCACCCTTGGGAAAAGATATGAGTTGCTGTGCCGGTGTCACGAGCAGGAGACTATTTAAAGAAACCGACTCCCAGCTCCTGAGATAAAGTGTACTGCCAAACAGGCCATACTGAAGTTTAAGACCTGACCATAGAGCTCTAGAGTTTCTTCATATTAGACCAAGCATTTTTACTCATGTACACTCTAACTTACACACAAAAACATCAAATGGCAGAAGGAATTTCAATACAGGTATACTTATGTTGGCCCTTTAATAAACATCTGACTTCACAAAGAATTATTCGCCAAATCGGTTTATCATCTTTGTCACGTTCTCATTGCTGTTAGTGATGCATGTGACTTTACAGGAGCGGAACTCAAAGTACTACAACTACACCCTGTCTGTTAATGGGAAGGCCCAGAAGCACGGGCAGAATTACAGCGAGGACTACCTGACGGACGTGCTGGTAAGGCCGCAGGGTACTCGTTTTGGCACAGCTTGCAAACAGGTTGTTCATAAAATGATGGGCTCTTTTAGGCTGCAGTGCTGCTGAGAGAGGTCTTTTTAGCAGACCCTTGTGAAATGATATGTTGTCTGTGTCTGTGTGCACGTAAACACGGTAGTAAAACAGTGGTGTCTTTCTTTCTGAGCTGTAGTGCTGAGTTATCCCAGATTCTGCCGTCATGTGCAAAGCCAAGTAACGATGCCTTCGAGTCACATCAGTGAATCTGGCAATCTTGCTTCAGGGTGATGTCAGCAATTTCCACTGCTAATGTGGCAAAGGGCCAGCTGCTCACATGCTCCCCTGCCTCTCTGCTCCAGGCAAACCGGTCCCTGGACTTCCTGCAGTACAAATCCAACTACAGACCCTTCTTCATGATGATCTCCACGCCCGCCCCCCACGCCCCCTGGACCGCCGCCCCGCAGTACGAGGGCCGCTTCACGGACGTCAAAGCCCCCCGGGACCCCAACTTCAACGTGCACGGCAAGGTAGGGGGCCAGACCTGGAGTCATTCATAAAGCCAATTAAACAAACTATCCAAATTTATACACAGAATGCTTCATTAAAACCCTTGCTTTTTTTGGGTTCTTCAAGGACAAACACTGGCTTATAAGGCAAGCTAAGACACCCATGACAAACTCTTCTGTGCAGTTCCTGGACAACGCTTTCCGAAACCGGTACAGCCTTTTTGAGTTACTACATTTAGTCTGTGCACCTCAGATGTTAACTTAAGTGGCTGAAGAAAGGTCCATGTATGACTTTCTTGTGATATTACCTCCCCTCCACTAGATGGCGAACTCTGTTGTCCGTAGATGACCTGGTTGAGAAAGTGGTGAAGAAGCTGGAGGTGCGGGGAGAGCTGGAGGACACCTACATCATCTTCACCTCTGACAACGGCTATCACACAGGTACCCGTGGCCCTGGGCACAGCCTCTTCCAGCTGTCCATTACAGAATGGGGTTCACTATTTCAATGTCAATATCTGATATAATTTTCACCTAATGTTTCTTTATGGCAATCAAGTTGCACAGCTTCAGTCTGCCCCACACACTGGAGGCCCATGAGTATATCTCAGTGCAGTTGGGCCATCTATGCAGTATGTAGCATGGGCTGCTGAGTCATCGCTCCCAGCAGAGCTCAGACCTGTGGGACTCTGGTGAAAAGCTGGAAGTCCTCCGCCCTCCTCCACTCTCAGACTCACCTGATTCTGCTGGTCCTCTCTCCCCCCCCCAGGCCAGTTCTCCCTGCCCCTGGACAAGAGGCAGCTCTATGAGTTTGACATCAGAGTGCCCCTGCTGGTCAGAGGACCAAACATCAGTCCCAACCAGACGTCCCAGGTACGCTCCTACCAACCCTCTACAGCCAGCACACCTTTCCAGCACTGATAAAAATCAGTGCTGTGCACAGTCGTACAGCAAATCAGCATCTTATTAAGGATGAGACACTGCATATCAATTAATCACACATTTTTAGTGCTATGTTTATATACAGTTGTGTGGATTGTGTTACATTGTATTATACTGTATAAAACCGTTTTTTCCAGAACTTTTGAACATAGTTTATTGCATTGTAAGGGATATTGAAAGGAAAATGATTACATAAAAAAATAAAAAATAAATAAAAAATAAAATTCTCACCAGATGCTTGTGACCAACGTGGACTTGGGTCCCACCATCATGGATATCGCCGGCTTTGACGTCAACAAGACCCAGATGGACGGCGTGTCCTTCCTGCCTCTCATGGTAAGAGCGGGATGACGCACGGCAGGGCCTATGCTGACGCCAGAACTGCGCTGTGATTTGTGATGAACTGGTGAGCCCGTGCAGAATACAGAGTGCAAGACTGACGTGTGTGTGTGGGGGTGTCTCTCTTTCTCTCAGACTGGTAAGAGCCAGAACGTCACGTGGAGGACGGACATGCTGGTGGAGTACGAGGGCGAGGGCCTCAACATCTCTGACCCCTCCTGCCCTCTCCTGGGCCCTGGAGTCTGGGTGAGCCCCTGCCCTCCCGCTGAGTCTCCCCTGTGAATCATCGTGCGTCAGCGTGACTGTAGCTAACGCAGTCGCCCGTCTGTTGGTCTGTCTGGTTAGGGGTGCTTCCCGGACTGCGTGTGTGAGGACGCCATCAACAACACCTACGCCTGTGTGCGGACACTCTCCTCCGCGGCCAACCTGCAGTACTGCGAGTTCGATGACAACGAGGTAAAAGAAGCCAGACCTGCGTCAAATGCGTTGTCCTTTTGGATTCATACTTTAGTCTGGTGTATTAAAACTTTGGTGCTCTTGGTTGGCTTAATAGGACCAGGCAAGATCAATCAGGCACAGAATACACAGAAATACAGAAAAGTATTTCAATCCAAAACAATTGCCTATTTGACCCAGGTCTGAAAGAAGCACATTGCCACCATGTACTGTAAAGTAAAGCTTTTTTTAAATTTTTTTTTTTAGCACTGTTCATGGATGCTTTGCATGTTATAAAAAAGGTTGTGTGATAAAACCAGATGAGTGGACCTCCTGACACTTCCCCCCCCCCTTCCTGTTCCTTACCTGCCCAGGTGTTTGTGGAGGTGTACAACCTGACGGCAGACCCCTTCCAGCTGACCAACATAGCCAAGAGCATTGACCAGGAGGTTCTGGAGAAGATGAACCACAGGCTAATGATGCTGCAGTCCTGTTCGGGACCTTCCTGTCGCACACCAGGGGTCTATGATTCACGGTCAGTTTGACCAATTCATTCAACTGATGAAAAAAAATTAGGCCTGTCAAACACTAAAAAGATTGAATGGTGATTAATCACAAAAAAAATCTGTGATTAATCTCAAACTGACAGAGATGATAATTTAGAGCCTGAACCCCTCTCCCCCACCCTCTCTTTGTGCTGTAGGTACAAATTTGATCCCCGCCTGATGTTCGGCAGCCGGGGGCCCCGGTTCAGCAGACTCAGACAGGCGCTGAAGTAAGCTGAGGGGTGGAGGGCCAGCCGGTCCCAGCCGGTCCCAGCCACACCCTGTTTCTGGAGCAACGCCCCCGCCAACGGCCCACCCCTGCCACCACACCCCGTGGCCGAGGTGGGCGGAGCCTAACGCAGGGACGGAGGGATTTCAGACTGAGACAAGGCCAGCCATCGCCACAGACACTTTCATTTTTTAAACATGGTTGCCTTTATGTGTGACTGACCGCTTTGGGTCTGTAAGGAGTAAGCAGCAGCAGCTATAACAACTGTCCAAAAAACACAAGAGGTGTGCGTGTGTAATATAGGTGTAGTTTAGTGTCCCAGACTCGGTCCTAAATGTTTTTCTCTTTAATTCAGAAATGACAGAATTTGTTGTTTCTTTTGTAAAAGGTTGAATTGATGATTTGTCTTTATCTGCCTTTTTATGGACTTGTCCAATGTTGACAAGGTTTGTGAGGTAGTTTAGTTTACCGCTTTGTTACACAAAGAAAAATCATCCTTATCAAAGTGCAATCAGAATTAAGTTACTAATAAGACTTCTTGGTTTATCACAAATGCACATAGTATTAATTTTAGAGGTTAATGGTCGCAGCAGGTTTGCCTCTTTCATGGCTGAAGCATGTGTTTATATGTTGAGAGACCGTTCCCATTCTGGGGAAATGTCTCGTATGATGATTCTTTCCAAAGCAGTCTTTTATGAACCCAAAATTATTAACTTCATGCCTTTTGACAGCTATTTATATTAAACGTTTTAGGCGAGTGACAACACTCGCCTAAATGACAGTAACATTTCTCCATAAGATGAATTTCAGTGGTAATCACGTGATGTCCTTATCTACACAGAAAGTGGTGGAATAAGTGCCTGTTGAATTGAGGATGGTATATGGACTTGCAACGCTACAGCATCCATGTGAGGGTGAATACAAATTTAGTAATCCAGGAATATAGATAATAACGACATTAACAAGACAGGCAGAGGCCGCAGCTTAAATCATAGAAAACATTTTAACCTGTGAGATGCAAATAATGTTGTATTTTAATTTCTGTAAATCTGATGGGCCACAGAAACAATTGTATGGGTCACAGTTGAGTGAGATTTATGAAGCTCAGAATGTGAAGGTCTTTTCTGTGATATTTGCCATGAGTGTGAATATACAACTTGGGCCTCTATAGCAAGGTGTGATGAATGCACCTGTCATTTCAAGATGTCAGCCGTTTTCTGATCAAAGTTGAATGCTACCAAAATGAGATTATAAAATGAATCAACAATGCTCATTCATAAAGCATGAAGCCACCTTTTGGTGTTTTTTTTCAATCTGTTATTTTTTCACTGCATAATTAAATTGACTATTTTAGTATGAACTGTGAAAGGGAACTGGTGGGCGCTATGGACTGATTTGAGCAAAAGGGAGAGGTGTGATCTCGGCTATGCCTAACTTGGACTGATTTGTTTGTACAGAGAAACGCACCCCATCAACAGTCATGCAGACCCTTTTCTACGTGTAAGGGAAATCATCAATCATGTTTTACTACACAAGCTGTGAATTTCAAATATAGTTGTCGATGCTCGATAGCAACTCTGTGGTCTTTGTCCGAAACACTGCTAGTGAATTAACGCAATATGTTCATGGGAAATTGTAGGTAGTAGCTTGTTACCTGCCATACATCATCTGTTACTGACATTGTCCACCTATCATATCATTTTGCTTCCTGGCTACTTGTGTGATTAAACCTAGAGGGAAGGTAACCATTCATGAAAACATTTCAGTGTAGGAATGCAAAGCTTGTATAATAATTTGTTATAATAGATATGAGCAAGGGAAAACTATTCCTCGGTCACATACACATTCTGTGAATACAAACAGCATAGACTCAGCGTGTCATTCAAAACAGAACTGCCAATTCAGCGCACCTTGCTTCTTCAGTCACGAGGAGTCGTGACAATAGCCGTTTCTTTTCAAACATGGCTTTGGTCAACCTGATTGGCTTTTTCCATGTTAACCTGAGATTTCAGAATGTAAAGTAATCAGGGTTAAAGATGAGACAGGGTACAGGCACTGAGGATGGGGAATCAGGAGGGGTTTTGTGCATGCATATGCAGGGCATTCTGTTCTCCTTTACTTCAAATGATCACACATCCAAGCTGAGCAGTTGGTCAATGCACCATTCTGCAGCATTTTCTTTTGCACATTTATTTTCCTTTTAAGCAATACTGTTTGTTAGAGAGGGAAATGTACTTCACTGGTTTGCTGTTTGTTCAATAAAGACATTTTGAAGATCCCTTGTTGCTTGGCTGTTGTGTGTAGCTGCACAGCTGTGCTGTCAGGATATCTATTTGCTAATGCTTTTCAGTACTCGGGCAAGGTGTTCCAACAAGACCACTTTTCCATAAATTAATATTAATTTTGCCTGTAACTGATCAAAATTGGGTCTATACGCCTAGTTTTTATGTCTTTAACGAATATGTATTTTTCTCCACAATATTGTTTCTGTATGAATGGGTTTCAATTAATGGGTACCACCACGTTAAAAAAAAAAAAAAAAAAAGACATTGTATTAAAATGACAACTGAGGTAATTGTGGTATTATTAAAACATTTCTACAGTGATATAAGGTTACTTTTTGGAGAGAAATATTTACATGAACCTTGACTGATCTTTTCTGTCGTGTGTGTGTAGGTCCCTCCATTGGCCTCAACCTAAGTGCATTTAATTTGGTCTCCTTCAGTGCAACGGTCATATTTCCAATGTGAGCATCTGTACCAAAGTGAAAACGTAACCCTGGTGGCTACTTGAATTGAGACCGATGCAAATTACGATCGATGATGCCATTTCTGTAGCGCCTTTCAGCTCCTGATCGTGAAGGTGGAGAGGGAGTAAAGGCAGAGGTGACCCAACAGTCACCAATCACAGGTCCACCCCCACCCTCATGCATTGGCCATTTACTTCCTGACACATCAGATGAGGCAGAGAGCGGACGGTTTATATTTCTAATTAAAATGAGGGATTATTTGACGGGCGGTCCTGGAACCACTGCCAGGAAACTGCGGAACGCTCTGCGGTCGATTAATAACTAAGGTACGGTACAAATGATGTCAGCAAAAATTGCCCACCGGTGAGCAGAAGTATCTGACTTTGACGGAGTTGTACTTTGCTCTTGCAGTCCGTCAGACTGTGTTATGTACAGCGCACGGGCAGGGTCCAGGTCCTTGGGCCCCCCCCCTGCATTGACCCCCGCCGCCGCCCTCTGAGAGCCGGTGTTATCTGGCCTCCAGCACAGGCAGGAAGGGCAGCTCGGTGTTCCCCAGGTACACCCGGCCCCCGTGCTGGAAGACGTCGCTGACGGCCCACGTCAGGCTGCCGTCCGGGTCGTGCAGGCTGCCCAGCACCTCCCCGTCCTGGCCCAGCTCCAGAACCAGACCGTATCTGGGCAGCAGGGCGCTGTACCAGCCGAGTGGTACCACCTGGGAACACGGGAAACGGGCTGTTACGGTCTGCTGGCGTGGAAAACGGGAGAGAGAGGAAGGTACCGGTACGGCACTTTTGTGCGGGTATGCTCAGCGTGTAACTGGACAATCTAGTCAAACAGTCTTATGTGAGAATGTGTCCTGTAGTATGTATAGCATAGTAAAAGGATAAATGTTAAAAAGTGGTTGTGAAGATATTTCTGTGTAACAACTCAAATTTATTGCAGAAATAGTAGTAATTAGAAATAGTATTAACAGTTCCTGCTGTGAGTGGAACAAATAAAAACGTTTACACTGTATAAAGGCTTGTGCACCACTGAGTGCCTTGCTGAATGTGCACTTATTGCGTAATGTGTACCGTAGCTGCTGGGGTTGGCTCTGCCCTATAGTTACTGAACAGAGCTCTCCTTTAGGGAGGACCTCTTTGTGTTCCCTAGCTCCAAACGAGAACCCTCCGAAAACACAGATGGCCTTCCCCGTTGCTGACATATGGGATTACACGCTGCGTCATCCTGGGGCTTGGGAGGAGGTGCAGAACAGAGACATGCGCTGTGTCTTATCGCTGGCCCCTTCACGCTGGCCCCTTCACGCTGGCCCCTTCACGCTGAGACAGCTGGGGTCAGAGGTCACAGGGACACTCTGCTGCACATAATGCCGGTGAGAATCACAAACGCTGCCGATCTCAGCCCTGCTCACAGAGCAGCTTTGTGTTGTTGTGTAAAAATACTCAAATGTATGTTGGAAGTTAGGCTGCCAAAATTATGATTTTATGATGATGATGTAAAATTTGTACACAGGCATTTTGTTGATATTTATATTTTTGTTTGTTTTTAATTAAAGTCAAAGATTTACTTGGTTTTGGTGCATTTAGTGGCCTCCCATGGTGACTGGTGGTCATAACAGGTCCCATAGCATAGACATGCTCCAGAACACCGCGGCATGGTTTGCCACACTGATTTCCTTTCTTTGGTCACTTTACTACTTGTACTTTCATCCACTGCTGTAAAGTTACTGTAAACAACGACTCCTCCTCTTGTGTTTATGCCACTCTCCTGTGTCACTGCTGGACGTATGTGTCACCCAAACTGCACATCCCTGCATTCACAGAGTTTCCCCCGTGGGTTTCCATGGTTTGGCTTTACAGAAATTAAATGAAACAACGCAAATCTCTCCACTAAATTAAATAAAAATAACTCGGTGTAAGTTGAATAAAATGATTATGGAGAATAAATACCTTGGTCATGAGGCGCTTTATGGCGGGGTAGGGCCCGATTAGGTCCAGGAAGGGGGGCAGGAGCCGGCCAGGAAATCGGATCGTGGTGATGCCCACGAGGAACGTGCCACGGTCACTCGCCCGGATGTTGTCAGGGTAACCAGGCATGTTGCTCAAGAGAACCTCCTTGGTGCCAGCCTTGGGTCCATTCAACCAGTACCTGCAGCAGCAGGTGCAAAGACACAAGGTTACAAAAACAACATGAATAGAAGCAATAACTGTTACAGGTCCCGTACACAGGATAGCCAACAGACAATGAACAGTATACTCAAACAGACATCTATCCCTTTTCACTTGCTTTTTTCCAACTTGGATCAATCAAAGACTGTGTGAAACTAAAGGTTTGTGTGACATCCTGTTTATCTAGATGAGTGGAGCTGAAAACGAGATGTGCAGAGACAATGAATCAGAGGCACACCGTTGGATTATGGGGTTCAAATTCCTCACAGCCCCTGAACTCCGACCCCTGTGCTGACCTTACCTGAGTATTCGGCCAATGCTGGTCTCAGCCATCAGCAGGAAGTCCTCTTCGGGTGAGAAGGCAATGCCATTGGGCATGTAGAGGGAGTCTAGAAGCGTCTTTACGAGTCCTGTCTCTGGGTTGTAAGCCAGGAGACGCCCCAGGTGGTTGGTCTCAATCACCTGCAAGAGGGAGAATTTAAATTGAAATGAGCATAAAAACCAAAGGAAAGGCCCACACTTGTCAGAACAGTGTGGGACATTCCACCCGAGAAACGAGGGGGGAAAAAAAACTACCTAAAGAAGGAATCTTTTCACACATTATATTCCCACATATGACTTCTATTTCGTTAGTCTTATTCAGATTTTTCTGTATTTAGGGCATAAAGTAACATACGGTCTTTAGATAATTCCAGATTCAAGGGCTCTGGAGAGATTTAGGCTCGGATTCAGGGCCAAGTGGAAGACATGGCGATCAACAGGGGCACACTGTTGCTAAGCGACGTGCGATAAGCTGTGCTCTCACCTCATAGCGGACGTGCCTCCGGCCCCACCTGCTGCTGGAGTCGGTGAAGAACACCGTGCCGTTCCGAGAGATTTCCAGACCGTTTAGAAAGCCAAACGGGATCCCGTCAGCACCTGGCCCAATGGAACAATTTGTCATCCTATAATTACAGGTGAATGACTTCAGGGAGTGTTGTGAACACAATAATAACAAGTTACAATTACCTCTGGTCTGGAATATATCCAGGCTACGATTAGTCACTGCACATTTGTGAGGCTGCAGATCATGTGTGTGTATGTGTGTGTGTGTGTGTGTGTGTGTGTGTATGTGTGCATGTATGTCTTTGTGTGTGCGTGTGTGTCTGACTGTGTGTATGTGTGCGTGCATGTGTGCGTGTGTGTGCATGTGTATACGTGCGTTTCTGTGTGCATTTTGTCTGTGCATACGTGTGTGTGTATGTGCATGTGTGTGTATCTGTGTGCATGTGTGCATCTGTGTGAGTGTGTGTGGGTTTGCGTATGTGTGCTTGTGTGTGTGTGTGTGTGTGTATCTGTGTGCTCGTGTGTGCATACATGTGCGTGCGTGTGCGTCTGAGTGTGTGTGTATGCGTGTGTGTGAGTAGGGGGTTTGCGTACCTTCCTTGCTGGACAGCAGCAGGGTTTTCTCTCCACTCTGCGGGTGGACCCGGAACAGACCCAGGTAAGAGTCTGCCACGATGAGCTGTCCCTGCCCATCCAGCCTCACCCCGTGAGGACGGCCACACACCGGCTCATGGTCTGTACTGGTCCCTACACACACCATTAATGCTCAGTGTTTACAGCACGACTGCAACTCCTCCACCAGCTGCACAGGAAGCAGTGAGGGCCTAACAGAATGCCTGCATGCCTGGGCTCTCCTGGGACGGAGAGGAGGATGCAGTGTTAGGATAGGCTAAAACTATTCACCGCCAAATTTAGAACTGGGAGGAAAAACTTGATAAAAAATTGTAAAAAGAAATACAAATAAAAAAAGAAGAAGAAAAAGACGATCATAAAGGGCCCATTTTGGTATCATATATAATTCAGGCTGAAGTGTGCCGACCGAAGATTTATTAATAAAACCTGCTGCTCTTTCATCTCGGTGTTAAGAAGCAGAAGAATGCCTGCGGTTCTAATGAAGGCATCAGTGTTCCTTTGAAAGGCCATCCCTTTAAAAAAGACCACACTGCTCATTGAGGATCACTTCACCGTGGATAATATGCACTGCCGGCGTGTTGGCCATTGATGTAGCACAAAGGCTATTGGCCTCCTTATAGATGCATGCATGTGTCAAGCACTAAATCATGACCAGCCCTGATTACAAGTAAAATGATTAGCCACGTTTGGCTAAATTATTCTATTTAAACCGATATTTGTGTAGTCGATCCCAGCATTGCAGTGACTTCCACTGAAAACCTAAGTGCAGTTTCACGATGTCTCCATGTTAGTGGCGTCTGTAATAACAGCTGGGTAAAAAAAAAGAAATAGTTTAATTCTATTTCATCTGGGACAAAGGAATCTAACATGTGGTGAAGTGAAAAATGTAACCAAATTATATAAGACATGAAAAGTTATATAATTCATCAGATAAAGTATTGATTGATGTTTAGTTAACCATTGTATTATAACTCAATTATTAATTAAAGTAACAATTAGATTAATTGCAGATTATAAGTTTAACTATACATTATACATGTTTTGATTGTTTAACTAGGTTTAGTTTTAGAGCGATGCATGTAATCCTGTGATTAATGAAGTGCACAGCTGAAGGCACCACTGCTGAAGGCCTCTGGGTGGCTGTAGAGATAGCTCTGAACTCTGAGACCTTGAGCCCTCTACCCTGCCCTCCCCTCCCCTCCCCTCATACCAACTTCTAGGAGATAATGTGTTTTTTACTGCCTATAAAACCTAACTGAATTTCACACAGCACAGCACAGTCTGGCACTGCACTTATAACACTGACAATAGATTGCAGTGATTCTCATGAAATACAAACAGCATGAGACTTAATGAAATTGGTGATATTATCTTTTTGTGATCATGATTCAAGTGATTCAATTGTGAAATCTTGTCTAATGAGAGCCTGATAATTTGATTAAACTCATTTTTACCTACCAAGAGTCCTGAGTCCTGGCTTACTACTGGATCAGTTTGCACCACGTGCAATTGCAATGCCTTTAATTCACTACATTACATTACGTGGCATTTAGCAGACGCTCTTATCCTGATGCATGTTTCATTGCATCAGTTCAACAGTTCAGTTCATCAGTTCAAAGTATTTTATTTCTAACATGCAACCACACAAGTGCATACAACATCCACAGTAACACCAATAAATGCATATTCAAAATGTTCATTCATTCATTCTCCATCCCCTATTATCATCACACGATCACTGTAATTACGCTTATTTTACACCCTATACCTTTAACATTCTATTTATTATTTTTCAGTTTTTTATTACATTTTCACAATGTATTCTCCTTCTACTGTTTGTTCTGTACTGACCACATTCCGGGATGTTCTGCCCCATTTGGGTGATGAAGTACAACTGATCCCGGTGGATTCTCCACAGTTTTCCATCCACTGTGCCAGTGTATATGTTCCCTGCGGAGGCAAAGAGAAAGGGGGTGTGGGATGTGACAGCATGTGGGCTGCTCATGTCAGATACAGAAAGTACTCTGCCAAAGCCGAATTAGCACCTTCTAAAGACCATAACGTTCCAGCGTCTGAGAGCTATGCTCATTCTGACACAAATCTGTCACGTTTAATATGGACAAGTACCAGGCCTACCACAGGCTAGTGATGTTGAGCGGTGGTCAAAACATCTAGAAACCACTTTTGAAAAATATAGTGAATGTTAGAATGACTGAATGTTTATCCCATTTCAGCAAAAATCTTGTTTAGATGAGACCTCATCTCATTGAAATTATGCAATTATCAGGGCACAATGGTACCACTGCTCACACAGACATAGGGCCATGACTAGTATGTTTACACGTGTCTGATGATGAAGTCAAATGTCAAGTGTGAATAGAGCTGTGTGAAAATGAAGTGTGAAATAATTAATTTGACAACCATGATATCGGTGGTTTTTGAACAAAGAGTTTAACAGACACAATTTTGGTATGGATGGTGAGCAGGTCTGTGTGAGGCCACCAAGGTAAAGCTGTTAGGGAGCTACAAAGCTCCCACTCGCTCGGCCAATGCCGGATACAATGTGCAAAATGAATGATGTGTGTGATGGCACTGACCATGGCCGTGCACCTCAGGCAATGGAAGGTACTTTTACAAGGACCAATGAGTGTGCCAAATCCGAATGAAATAAGGACAACGATTCAAGAGAACAGGAGGTGAAAGGAAACCTGGATAAGAGAAATACTCAAAAATAACCCAAAGGCATCTGTGAAAGGCTGTTTTTTCTCCATACAACCAAGCGTCTAACACACATACATAACTCACCCTCTTCATCAGCAGTAAAAGATTCAGGCCCCTTAAGCTGCCCAGAGAAGAGCCTGTGACCCCACTGAAGCCTGTTGTTCACCTTCAAGGGGCCCTCAAGGGCCGGTGGGGGGCCCTCAAATCTGCAGGCAAGTACCAATAAAATGAATAAATAAATAAATACATGGAGAAAGTACCTGGAGAAAGCCAGCCAGGAAAAAAAGCAGAAAGAAACAGAAACAGCTCAATCTAGATCTACGAGTGAACACGGAGAAAAGATTCTCTGCATTAGATGGACTCACATGAATGGCTCTGGGTCAATGGGAGAGGGCATGAGGTATAGTCCCACAATCACAGCAAGAGCTGCGACAAACAGCGCATACCGCTGTGTCCTGAGAGGACAGACATCACAGTTAAACCACACACAACAAAAACCAACAAATGCCAAACCTGTCTGAACAGGATCTGATTCACGTGTCTGATTCAACAATACAGAATGTAAAGGACACAACATGGGTTTTTGTGTACAGTTTTGTCCCAAATATGAACGGTATGGACGAAAATTAGATCAACACATTTTTTTGAGAATGAAAAGTCATATGAGATCATAATTACATACTCATAACACAAATAAACCATTACCGTGATATAATGCTGATTTGTGCACCAGGTCATCATCGTTATGTAATTCCTTCATGGTTAAAATCTATTTATTCCGAATTAATACACAGGTGGCCAAAGCCTATATTAAATTCAAGGAGACATTGGAACAGTATAAAAATTAAATTATCATTTTAAGTTATGCAAGAGTGATATTCATTTCCACAAATTGGCTACATATCTCCATGAAATGATAAAATATGTTCTTCTGGTGAGGATGCATCATTAGTGTACTTATAACCATTATTTTCACATTAGACTTGTTTTTAATGTATGGATGACTTATTCGAGTTGCCCTTGGAATCTTACAAAAAGAATGAGATGGAAGGGGGGGGGGGGGGGGGTATATACACAAGGTGGACTACTGTAGACATTGGAAGCTGAGACCGGACAGATTGAAAAAAGGATGCGTGTCAATGCATGGAGTGGCATGACATAGTGCTATGTACTCTCTCTCTCTAGACCAGGGGTGTCCAATCTTATCCAGAAAGGGCCGGTGTGTGTGCAGGTTGTTGTTTTAGCACAGGACTAAGACAGCTGATTCTACTCATCGAGGTCTTGATTAAAGACCACGATTAGTTCATTAGTATAATCAGGTGTGCTGGGTTAAAACAAAAACCTGCACCCACGCCGGCCCTTTTAAGATTGGACACCTCTGCTCTAGACAGAAGTAACATCATGAAGTCTAGATGGGCTGAATGGCCTGTTCCCATCAAATGAATTATTTATCAGCCTTCAAAGCCCATCCCAAGGGAATATTAACTAAAGATACGCAGCTTCAGAAGGCGCACTGCCAGACTTGCCGTTTCAAACGATTGAAACCACTGCATACACACTGAAGACCCAGACAAAAAAAAATCTGTACCCGCACCTAATAGGCTACCCTTGGATATGTGAAGTTACTGCTGCATTAGCACCTCCCAGAACATCCCAGATGCTCACAGACCAGTAGCAGCCAGTAGTTACATTTCCATTTGGGTGCTGTGGCAAGTTTCAGACTGCAGGTGCACCTTGCATGGATTTATGAGCCATCACTGACCAGAGGTTCAAATCGCGATTTCAAAATTGGAAAGAGAAAGGCCCAAAAAATTATAACAACATTTTATCAAGGGGTAATTGGCAAAAAACAGAAGCTAACCAAAGTAGTCTGGATAAATTTCATAATCTAAACCATGGGGATAAAAGTTATGGAATACTTTTGCAGAAATTGACTTTATTCAGGAAAGGTCTTCAGCAGACTTTGTGGGTAATATTTGCTGGTCGCATTCGGTGTAGAATTTCAGTGCTGTCAGACTCCAGAGACCCTTGCCCTCCTCACGGTGACCGGCAAAACAGACATGGGCCGAGGGGGAGTGGCGCTGACCACGTTTTCTGCGCAATGTTGTGTAATTCCCTTTCGATTCCTCATACATTCGATTACACGTAATAATCCAAGCCTATGTGTGAAGTATCAAATGATCGTAAGAAATACCGCAATCCTGCAAACATCAGAAGTACAATCTATGAAAAGTATGAATGAGAATGACAAACTAATATGTGGCGTGTTGGATAACGTAGAAATAAAGAGCAGGTTTAATGCTGGTAGATAAATTAAAACAAATAGCATGGAAATTGCAAAAATAAGTGTATAACCTCGAAATAAACTTCTAAACATTAAAGTGTTGCTTTCCAATGATATGATTAAAAATACGTAATTCTACTTGTGGAAACGGTCTCTGATTAAATCCCATAAACTACAATACAAGGTATGCAGTAACCGGAAAAAAAACGTCGTTACTTACATTATTCGTTCTACAAAGCGGTCTTTCCTTTGATACTTTATTCCGTGTGCACTTAACTTCTTTTCTCTGCGATAGCCCAACACTTCATATGAGGTGTTACAAAACAGCCGTGAAACTCGTTAAATTTAACTCCGTATACCTCCGAGTCCGCTGGGTGTGTGGGAGGGTATGTTATGCGCGAACATGGCTATGCCCCTTTGTCTACAGGCGCAGCGTTGAGGTGGACTGGCAATTCCTCGCTAGGAAAGAACCGGCTTCGATTCGTCCGCAGCTATCTGGCAGTTACATTGGGTTCATCCAGGGGACACACGGCTTTAGGCTGTGTCAAACGGACGTGGAGAGTTCCGTTGCTTTCAAAAGAACGCGGAAAGGCTCACCCATATCGTCACACTGAATACGTCTTTTGAAACCGCTACGGAACCTCACAATTGTTGAATATGTTTGTGGGAGGTTAAATATACTTTAATATAACATACTTTAATATAACAGCATAACTTGCATGAATCAAGCATTCCTAACTTGCAAAAGTGTTTAAGTGGCTTGTCGAGTCCTTTGATTTTTACGATCCGGGCTGTCTGGAAACCAAGTAGTACCAAGTAGAAAGGATGAGGATATTTATGTTATAATGTTGCATAGTCTTTGAGAAAGGTAAGGTATGTGAGCAAGAAGAATGCATTATTTAATTAAAATTTTTATTAGTATTAGTATTATTTAAATCCGATTACACCCAACTGAAACGCCTTTGTGTAAATGATTCACTCCTCCGTTCGAATTTTCAGGCGAGTTTTGCAGGAAGAATTAGAGGGATACAATCTTAGTAGAGAACAGACACGAGAACACAACATAATTTTTAATCACAAGTTTAATAAATGAATCCAGGCCTTTTACAAAAAGCCATATTTGGTAACAATTTCAAATGAAATATCAGTTACCTACAAAAATAAATCTGCATCAACTCGCATCAACAGTATAAATAGAACAGCAACATCTCTGTATCACAAATTTTAGGTATTTCTTGTTTCTTGCAAGCCAACCTTACAGATCGTTCCTTGTACCATCACCATCTCAATGTCAGCAGTACCAGAAACTAGGTAATATTTTTGAAGAAAATTGCTCTCTTTGAAACAACACTCCTTAGCGAGTCACACAGCCATATTTCTGAGTGATAAACCCATATTTAAGCCCAGTGTGAAACTAAGCAGAAGCCATTTGGCTTCGATCACAGTGGATTCCCTTTACCAGTACAAATTTAGTACGTAGCAAGAAGAAACCTTGAGATTTTTGGCAAATAATAGAAAAGCATCCTTATCATACGGTCTTGCTTTAGTATTTCCTCTCTCTTTCGGGACAATACTGGCCTAAGTGTTTCCTTAACAGCTCCACAGGATATGCATTAGTAGATATAATGCATGCAATATAATATGATTAATCTGACTTTAAAATCCATACAAATGCAATCATGAATATCCCCCTGTCCTTAAAACCAATTATATTCACAGTGTAACTTTGATATCACTAAAATCCAAAAAGGGGAGATTTATTTTGGTATAATTTGAAAAGTTTTAGACAAAAACAATGTTAGCATTCATGACAGCATACAAATACCCATCCATATTGTCACTACCCAACTGTGTGTTATGACATACTCATACAGGATATAGGGGGGTCCCTGAATTAAGAAATAAAGTGCCCAAGATTTTCTAGAATGAGGGTCTCATATACTAAAGCAATTTCTACATTTGCTTTCGCAAGAGGAGTGGCAGCTGTCCACAACTCCCAGTGCACTTAAACTGCACACACCACTATTTAATAGAACATATTCAAATATATTAATAGCTTAAAAGACATACATCAACAACGGGGGAAATAACAGTTGGCTAAATTATAATTAAACATAATTTATATTGGCTACCCAGTGCTTTAAGAGTAAATAAGCCAAGCATGGGTAGATCTTTGAAAAAGCCTGCATACCCACCCTTACGCTGGTGGGTCATCCAACTTCTTGCACCAGGCAAAACTTGTCACCTTAAATTAGAGTGCATTTGCACAAAGTCTTTGGTTATATAATTCCATCAAAATTAACAGTACATAACATTAACAGATTCTCAACTTTTCACAGGCAAGAATAGTTAAGACTATTGAAAATGGCTGAGAAAATGTGCAGTTACAGCAGTCCTCCACTAGATGCCCCCATATAACCACAATGTGCATCGTCTACAGAAAGTTTGTAAAGCAAGTTTACAGCCTACACACACTGATGCAGTACCAGTCAGAAAATCATCATGCAGTACTAGCAGAAAGAAGTGAAATGCCAGCGCGTGCATTTTCACCTTTAGTATACGAGAGCATCTTTCATTTAGCGCAACTTACTGGTTTACTTACAATTGGTGCATAGTGCTGTGACATCTCAAGTCCATTTCCCATTGTTAGATTGTCTACTCAAAAGTGCACTTTGTATAATTTATATAAAAGTGACTGGGCAAGTCTTTACTATACACAGAAATACCAGAGTACATCCGCTGGCTGTGGAGAAAGAATGACTGTATAAATCGCATGACCAAACCCCCCCCACCCCCCACCCCACTAAGGCCAGGAGGGAGTGGCAAACATCTGGGCAGTTGGGACATGCAAGGGGAGTTCTCTCTGCCTGCAGCCAGCAGCCACATAATGGAGGTCAGAGGAGCACGTAGTTCTGGTTCCTGCACCACTACAATTAAACTTGTGAAAAAGGGGAGAGAGATCAGATTGCCCGTCCAACAGACCAGGGCCAGAGCATTACAGGGGTGCGTACTTGCAGCAGTGCCCTGGTTGGCCTCTCCTTCAGGCTCATGTGTCCTCCCTTCAGTCACCTGCTCTACAGCCTGGCCCTCAGACGCACACATTTGACTGACGCCTGCTCCATCCCCCGTGGTCACACATCTTGTGTTACAGTAATAGGGATCAAAGGCAGCTGGTACTGGAGAGTAACAGGATAATGCAGACACATAAAACAGATTCAAAACATGTGCGCTCCAACCAACCCCCCCACATTCACCTGCTACTAAGGGACAGGCTTAGGATTCTTATGGTGTGGGGGGGGGTTGACGTTACAGCCTCCTTTAATTTCAACTTTCTCTACACCAGTCTATCAACTTCCCATGATCCATTTGTCCCACGCATTCAGCTTCACTGACCTCCACACACAGATGAGGTCACAGCGCTTCAGTCATTAATACAGAGATTACTCACAGCCTCACTCCCAGCTGCCTCAACCCCGCACTGACCGACCTCTCACACCAAACATCCTCTGCCTCACTGACAGCCCTACGTCTAAAGGGTCAGTCCGCTTAATAATCCACCCAACACTTTGCCATCTTTTACCTCAACCGTTAATCCAAACAAACCCGTTTCATGCCTAGCTCTGTTTTACCATCTATTAGAGGTTCCATGCTCTTGCTTTCTCTCTCTCCCCATTAGTAGTTTGTCATCTGCATGTTATATCTTCCTCAATCTTTCCATTTTAGCTGGAATTCTGTTAGCTGCAGGGAAATTTAATCAGAAGCAGATTGAAAAAGTCTTCAGACTTATCCAGCATTCTCTCATTGAAATGGCAGACGACTTTACTAACCCACTTGCAAAGAGAAACTTTAGCCCATGTTGCCCGTTTGAAAGCCCATATTCCACATTAAAATTTGCACAGACTTTATTCAGACATAACTGCATGTCTTCTCCCCCTCCAAATTAAAATATTGCTTCCATGCCTCCCCAAAATAAAATAAAATAAAACCAAGAAAGTAAAACAAGCTTCAACCATATAAATTAAAATAATAAAAAGAAATATTTACAAACCATTGCTTCCATCAATTAAATAAAAGTGATATAAAAGAGATTCAACGTCCCTCTTGAATCATTCACGTTTAAGAGGTAACCGATTAAAATAAAGGTAAATGGAGAAGTGAAGTGGAGAGATGAGAGGGTGCATGTGTAAAAGTTAAAGCTGCGGGATAAGGCGTGTGACATCTCAAAGGTAACACCTCCCAGTGCTCCGGGTGCTCCCAAAAAAACAAGTCTCAGGTGGTGGAAGGGCCGTCCGCCACAGCAACAGCGCCCTCTGGTGTTCCTCCCGTGTATTACACACACGGCGACACAGTCCGGCAAGCTGCTCACATCAAGTCCCTGTGAGTGGCCCACACACGTGCTCAGGTCCCGCTGCACTCTCTCGCCCTCCTCCCTCTCGCCGCATGGGCCTGTTACCCATGATTCCCGGTGGCCCGCAGCGCCTCCTGCAGCTTCTCTCTGTAGTTGGCATAGCGCATGGTCATGACCTGCACCTGGTCGTCCTCCTCCTTGTTGAGGATTCGCAGGAAGTTATGCAGCTCCGGGATGGAGAAGGCGTCCCACTGGGGGAAGGGACAAGGAGAGAGGGACGGGTCACTATACAGGAGACAGACCACTGCATTCTGCAGTACTGACCACCATCAGCCTGGATATCAACAAAGCTAATCGCCATTTCAAGTCATTCAATGGACCAGACAAGTCAAGATAATCTTGCTACATATGACAGTATGTCACTTCCTCTGAGGGGTGATATCATTAGGGAGCCTCAGAGGTCAGAGGTCAGCCCTTACCATGACCTCGCCGGTCTGCTGCTCCCTCAGGACGAAGCTCAGGGAGTCTGTGTTGGGCCCCGCCACCAGACGCAGGAACAAGGGGTGTTCCTCTTCGGCCAGTTTACACACGTACACTGTAGGGCCAAACACACACACGGAGGGTTAGAGCTAGAGTTCTCCCTCCATTAGTTTACACACGTACACTGTTAGGACCACACACACACACACACACACACACACACACACACACACACACACACACACACACACACACACACACACACACACACACACACACACACACACACACACACACACACACACACACACACACACAGGGTTAGAGCAACTGTTCTCCCTCCATTAGTTTACACACATATACTGTGAGGGGCAAACACACACTGGGTTCTTCCACTGTGTCACAAGACCCATGCTCTGTAAGGCTAAAGAAACACACAGAAACATACACACTCAGGTGAGGAAAACCCCATTAACAAGACTGGAGCCCAGGCGTAATACCATGCTCACATTCTACTAGTGCTATACAACACCGGACTATTACCTTAATCTTCTGTTTAACCAAATTGTTGGTTTAGAACTTCACCATGAAAAAATATCCCAAAATATACTCCTCTGAAGACCAAGACTTTGACAGCCACTCCCTGACTCCTCAACACCAGGACATGCAGTTCCAGGAAACTAGATCAGACGATCCAGACGAAACTAGTTGATCATTCACGAAAGCTAAACAACTGCATGTGCAGTAAGATAACGCAATTCACGAGAATAGTATTTCCATACAGCAGGCCAGTTAAAGGCTTTCCCCCAGCCCAGCTGAGAGGACGGTTGTTATGAACTCCCCACGGTGCAGCCGGAAGTTTCCGGAACCACCCGCCCTCCAGCCGTGGCCCTGCCCCACGCGGTCCCACAGTCACAGTGCACCAGGACACACAGCTGTGAGGAGGAGGAGGAGGAGGAACGAGAGCATTTCTCACAGCCTCTACTCCAGGAGGTTAACCCCATCCACTGGGTTTCTACCTCAATGTGTCTATAGGGCTGGCCGCAGGCAGCTCGTATTTTCTGTCATTTACCCCACGAAAACAGCCCCGTCTAGACAGCCTGTCTGAAGCAGGGGGCTCAGTCCCCCCTCTGTTTAATGAAGAGCAAGGCGCGCCAAGGCGCACAGCAGCACTGTCTGGGAGACAGGGGCACACTACGAGGGTGTCGGAAACTCTTAACACACACTCTTGCACTCTACACACACTCAAACACAGTCATAGCCCTTAATTTGGGAGGCTGGGTGAGGTTATTAACACAAAAGGCTGTAATCTCAGTCTGGGCAATACCGCGCAACTACCTATATACTGTTGCACCCCTCTATACAATGAGGAGAGCTCCTCTGCTCTAACCAATCAGGATATTACCACAGCTCTCCCAAATCAGGAGAGCTCCTCCGCATTGACCAATCAGGAGAGCTACTCTGATCTGCCCAATCAGGAGAGCTCCTTTAGGCTCAATAGAAAAGACAAAGAAATGAACCTTTCCCACAATTATTGACTAAAGTACTCTTGACAGTCTAAATAACAGTGCATTTCAGGACAACACAAAAGCAGGTACTTGAAGGATTGCACTGGGGTTGAGCACTTTTCCATGTGCGCGGTTGGGAATTGCATGGAATGCTTGACATAAGCGTTCCAGGAATCAGTGATTAGCCTTGCAGAGATGACAGCCAGCACAATCCTCAACGATTGCTCACCGAACAACCTAACAACCACCAAAGCACAAGAATGAGCCCATTACTGACAGCATTTCAGGACAGACCATGCCAGCGTCACTGCAACGCAGACCGACAAATATGAAGAGCCCTTCTACCCAAGCCGTTTCCCAGGTTTGCCTCAACAATGGTCTCTCGTGCACAACTAGCTTTTCTGTGTCTGTATTTTTTTCATTATCTTAAGTCACCCTTATCTAGAGTGACCCAACACTGGTAATATCTTTTCAAACTAACCACTAACACAGCTGCTTATTCCGTAGAGTAATTCAGGTTAAGTAACTTGCATGGAGGAACAACAGCATAGCCCCGCCTCGGATTTGAACCGCCATCCTCCGGTTCCCTAACCCCTACACAGATGGTATTATTAATAACTGCATGTATAAACATCACTGGCACACAATCAATCTACCCAACTTGAGTGGTTAAATTTAAATAGTCGCAAAATTCAAGCATTAAAATTATTTTGGGATTCCTGCTCATTTCAGCCAAACCCACCACAAAAACTTGGGAGTACAGTGCCAGAAGCAAATGTTTTGGCTGGCATTTCACAGGAAATACACAACATTACCCCCTAATCCACCAGGTGGCACAAGGAGTACATGAGCACACCTATATGAGCTGTCCTCCACGCACGGCTGCCTGTCTTCAGAGCTGCTTGGAGCGCTCTTACGCGCAGCGGAGGTATTTTTACAGTATGAATGCTGCGGTCCTGACGTCACGGTAGATAAGTGATCGTAATGTAACTCAGGGTGTGAGCAGACGCGGTGGAGCCAGGGCCCGGGCCACGCCCTGCGGTGCGCCCTGCTCCACAGGCTCAGGGGGAGGGCGGGAAACCTGTCGCGGGCGTCCGTCAGCGCGGGCAGCGGGCCGGGGCAGCAGCTGCGGGGAGGTGCCCTGGTGCGGGGAAGTGCCCTGGTGCGGGGCATTCCTGCCCTATCGCTGTATTAATAGCACAGGGCTGCAGGCTGGGAGAGCCAGGAGAGGCCTGTGGCTTTTAGAACCACACAAACGCCCGCAAATACACAAGTATGTACGCACACAAACAGGCAGGCGCAGACAAACACACGCAGACAGAAACATGACCCCATAAGGCAGTTACTGCATACCTGACATGCCTGAAGCATGCAGTCTGCTGTACATCACATCTGGCTGTGAGACAGTGTGGGATTGCATCCCCCTACCAGTGCCTATCAGGACATCCCCCTACCAGTGCCCATCAGGACATCCCCCTACCAGTGCCCATCAGGACATCCCCCTACCAGTGCCTATCAGGACATCCCCCTACCAGTGCCCATCAGGACATCCCCCTACCAGTGCCTATCAGGACATCCCCCTACCAGTGCCTATCAGGACATCCCCCTACCAGTGCCTATCAGGACATCCCCCTACCAGTGCCTATCGGGACATCCCCCTACCAGTGCCTATCAGGACATCCCCCTACCAGTGCCTATCAGGACATCCCCCTACCAGTGCCTATCAAGACATCCCCCTACCAGTGCCTATCAGGACATCCCCCTACCAGTGCCTATCAGGACATCCTCCTACCAGTGCCTATCAGGACATCCCCCTACCAGTGCCTATCAGGACATCCCCCTACCAGTGCCTATCAAGACATCCCCCTACCAGTGCCTATCAGGACATCCTCCTACCAGTGCCTATCAGGACATCCCCCTACCAGTGCCTATCAAGACATCCCCCTACCAGTGCCTATCAGGACATCCCCCTACCAGTGCCTATCAGGACATCCCCCTACCAGTGCCTATCAGGACATCCTCCTACCAGTGCCTATCAGGACATCCCCCTACCAGTGCCTATCAGGACATCCCCCTACCAGTGCCTATCAAGACATCCCCCTACCAGTGCCTATCAGGACATCCTCCTACCAGTGCCTATCAGGACATCCCCCTACCAGTGCCTATCAAGACATCCCCCTACCAGTGCCTATCAGGATAGCTCTACTCCATTATATGCACTGACCATCTCCCTGAGCACAGAGCTTCACTCCGAATAGCGCACGAGCCTCCGGACCTGAACAGACGCGCAGAGAAGCGCTGGCCTCCTCCCCTATCCCGGCTCACCTTGCTCCTCTCGGCGGTAGCGCTTGAACAGGGCGAACTTGGCGGGGTTGTCGGCCACGGTGAACTTCTGCAGCAGGGCCTCGATGACCTGGCGCACCGTGTTGGAGCTGCTGATGTGCAGGGTGTTGACGGTGCCGCGGGGCATGTAGAAGGCCTCCTCACCGCCGTTGTTGTTGATTGGGTGCATCCTGGTGGGCCCGCCCCCGCCCCCGCCCCGCACCGTGATTGGCCGCAGCAGCTCCAGCTGGACCTTGATGAAGCCCGTGTAGAGGCCACTGGGGTTCTGTGAGAGGGAGAGAGAGAAAGAGAGAGAAAAGGAAAGAGGAAAAGAGAGGGAGAGAGAAAGAGAGAGGGAGAGAGAGAAAGAGGGAAAGAGAAAGGGAGAGAAGGAGAGAGAGCCTTTAGTTCGGTCACAGCCTTCACCTCGTTCGCAAAGGCACAAAATGGCGAGTGCGCCTTTCTTGGGAGGGGCTCGTCGCGAAATGGATCCCAGATTTGAAAGGCCACATCACTACAGAGTGTGACCGAGAGCAACAGTCACTAAGACTGCATGCGGTGACTGCACCAGGGCTGGAAACCAGTGCTTGTGAAATAGCTGATGTTTCACTCGAACCAATGCTGGCTTTGTGCTTCATCAGCAACAACACAATTTGGTGCAACTCAACACAAGCACACCATAGCATGCCTTTCCTTCAAAGGACAGAGGGAAGGATGTCAAATATTTAAAAGTTGTAAAAAAGCAAAAGCGGTCAAAGGGATTATGTAACATTGATGTATGCCAGCAACAAATAGGTTCCTGTCATTCCTGTTCCTAATCCAATCCAGAGAAGGCTTTTCTTGTTCAATCACCACAGGCAGAACACAGAGCCAAGCTCCAGAGTCAGTACCGGGCTGCAGATTTCAGACAGCGTGGCAGTTGGACAGTCTATTTAAGAAGCCATCTTGAGGGGAGAAATGCAGAACCTTTGGACATCATATCTGTATAATTTTCAGTGATGTTAGCATTAATTTGTTCTCATTCACAAGCAGAAAATGAAAGGGGGATTAATTTATGAATTTCAGTTATGAGACCGATCTTTACAGTCTTCTACACAGAGAACCTGCCAACATGCCACATCGCTGAAACAAAGTCCAGAAGGTTCTACACTTCTCTCTCAATGTAGCTCCAGCAAAGGTACATAAAACTCCCATAGGCACAACACAGACATTCACACACAAAACGGAACATGCATGGATGGCTGATTTCTACGGAACAGCAGCATCCATCTGAGGTGTGTGTGTGTGTGTGTGTGTGTGTGTGTGTCTGTGCGCGTCTGTGCTCGTTTTCACCCCAACAAATTCCTCTGGCTTCGACGAGGAAGTCATCCGTGTGCCCTCACAACCCAGGAAGACGGTAGCTCACCAGGGTCATTTTCAGGTGGTCCCTGACGGCCGAGTTGTACAGCTCCACCTTGTGGCTGATCTCCTCCCGGCTGAGGTGAGTGCGGAGCTCCCTCTCTTTCTCCACATCCTGCAGACAAACGGGAAAGACACAAACATGGCCTAATTAGGCGTGCTTTTCTAACAGGGAGAGAGGGGGTGAAAGGGGGAGATCAGCTGATGTAATGAGCAACACGGCCCACTCAAAGATGCAAGGTCATCCCTACGAGCTTTCCCGGGCATCAGGCCCTGAAGGAGACGATCACTCCTCCTATGAAAAGGGCTTTCCCGCAGCTCACATCAGCCTACAGCAGGCCTGAGGCCACAAGGCAGACGAGTCAGGAGACGAAACATCCGTCACTGCTACACATGACAGGCAACCCACGCACACACAAACCGCATAAAGTATTCGACAAGATACCATGAGCCAATAGCAGAGCTGACAGTCAGTCTGACAAAGCTCTTCCTGCAAAGTCACCCAGCCCACAAACTCCACCAGTTCTGCTTTCCACTGAACCGGCTCACTGCAGAGAACTGACACACTGCTTCTATTCCAGGGCCCTGTGCACACACCCTGTGGTATACACTGCTCCATCCCCACAGAGCAGCAGGACAGATTCCCACAGCACATCACATCCCACCCACACCAACCCTCCACATAGGGACAAATAGAGGCAAGAGCAAGTGTATGTGTATGTGTGCACGCACAGACAGAGACAGACAGACAGAGACAGACAGACAGAGACAGACAGAGACAGACAGACACACAGGTTCTCCCAGGCAAACACAGTGTTCCAGCTGGCCCACACGGCCCTATCTGGGGGGGATGAGGAGCAGGCCTAGATTCCTTAATGCTCCTAAAGAAGGGGCCAGCGAGCAGCCCTTGGACCGTGCAGTGAGCTCATGCTCACAAGAGCGCTGCAGCTCCCCTTATAAGGGTCTGCCTGGTCCTGGCTGAGATGCCAGCACACGGACAGGCAAACATTCCCCGCGCGCAGAGAGAGCAGCCTGGTTATAATAACAGCCTCAGCGGGGCAGGGCGGCCGCTCCGCACAGGGGAGAACAGCTGAGAGACGTGCGAGGGATGAACGTCTCTCTGAGGACTGCGAAGAGTGCGAAGAGCAGCACTGGTCACGTCCTTTACACCCATTTACAGATGCATCTCAGGCCCGCTTGTGTCGTGGAACAAACAGGATGCGTCAACAGAACGGGCCCCTGGGGCGGGGGCTGCCGGCGAATGGCAGTTCTCAAGGCCGATGAGGTCATAGGGACAGAGCCACTGTTAAAGGGAGCGCGTGCTTTCCGACGATTTCTTAACTTGCCGATTCCTCCCTTCTGGTTTGTGCGGCGACTGGTGGGGGAGGTTTCATATCTGGCCAAAACTCACGCTCACCGAGTGTGAAGGCCACACTGTTAATCGCTGAGGGCCAGTGTCTCACACCTGTTAAGTCCTCATTTCTTTCCCAAGGATTTGGTGTGGTGAGTGGGAGGGGGGGAGGGCTTGCTGCAGTGGCAGGTGCAGTCCTCCCCGCCCGAAAAGATCAGCTGACCTCGGTCTGACCTCTGGGCTCAGTGGCCCTGGTGACTTAATGGATTAAAGCTGGACAGGTGCTATTCAGGAGACGAGCGAGAGGTCTTACTGAGACAACTGCACTGCAAGCACCCTAACGGGGAAAGTACTCTAATCACTAACACACCAGGGAAAGTCCAATTCCCTTAACTACCCAATAGGCAACGTGTGTACCTGTTTTCCAAAAGATGTAACTGGTAAGCACTGACTATCTGTCCCAGAGGGCGATGGGACGGTGTAGGGTAATACATTTAGGGACTGTCTGGTGCAACCTCCGCAGCAGCAAAGGCTTTGCCAACCGAAATACAGGACTGTGTTGGTTTGGTCCGCAGCGATTGTAATAAGTTTAGTAGGTCTTTCAGTCCTGATTTTGACAGATTTTTGAGTTGTGAACCGAGAAACCTGGGGGTATGAAACCCATCCATGAATGAAGAACCTCAACCCCAAACACAGTTTAACTGTTCCAGGGAATGAGTCACACTAGAGCTTTTCCAACACAGCACTGCTAATGAGACCACAGTGCATTTCTGCAGCCTGCCAGGATAAGGATACCACCACCACACACTGCAAAATTATCAGATCAGAGAAGGGGGCAGGAAGACCCAGGGTGGTTAAGACAGGGTAGGGGCAACAGATGAACAAAGTGGCTTACAGTGAGCACCCAGGGGATTATGGGGCAGTTTTGGTCATCCTATAATCCCTACTCAGGGTTCATCTTCCGAAAAATCTGGTCACTCCTCCCGTAACCTTCTATTTAGATGTAGCACTACAGCAGTTGCAGCAGCACAGTCTTAAATCTTAATCTTGGTGGTACCCGTGTGACAGAGGAGGACTGCCTTCGGACCACAACCCATTTAGTGCCTTAGCTACCACAACAACAACAACAGGTCTGTCACAGTCACTGAGGCCTTGTCTGGTATCCTACTGTGTGGACTATGGACTGGGGCCAGCCCATTGTCTTGGTGATTTACAGCAAACCAGCTCAGGAATCGCCCCTGTAGTTTCACCCACCCCCTCACAAGGCTGTCTCCGAATCTGCTTGCACTGTTTGACACACACTATTGGTGGCAACTTTCGGTCTTCATGTACATTGCCCAAAACAGCAACTGTACAGTATGGTTAGGTTTGCGAGCAGTTCAGTCAGAAAGGGGAAACCGAAAATACTGCAGAGGAACTGGTCCCCCCCGACCCCCGCCCCCCCCAGCAGACAGGCTGCTAGAGCTGAATCTCATCAACACTTTAAACAGCTTCACAGGATTACAGCCTTTTCTCTACTTAATTTTCAAACGACGATAAACTAGATCAAACGATTGCCGGGAAGTCCCCATTCGCCTTTCATTAGAAGAACTCCCCCGCCCCAGCTCCCCTACCATGCCTACAGAGCCATTCCAGGTAACCCCCTAAAAACCCAGGGACCCTACAACCCCAGGAGACCCATCCTCCCCCTCAGAAATGCAGAGGCGGCTGTTTTTGCGCAGGGAGTTTGGCTCTGCTCCGCTCAGTCGTGAGTATATGGGTCAGCCCGGTGGAGCAATGGAGGGGTGAATGGGGCTCTGTTGGCTCCTACCCTGGAGGAGAGCAGCAGGAGCGGCCGGCCCTCACGTGGGTCCCATCACGTCTGGGGGTGGAGGTGCAGCTCCAGGGCACTCTCTCTCTCTCAGAGCGTCTCCGCAATTAGCTCTGCTGTCAGGCTGCTACACATCCTACCATGACAAATACAGCCATCTACAGTTGCTCTTAAAACACTTCCTTCCATAGGAGAGCGTCTGAAAATGCATCCCTCATTTTAAATGATTTACGCCCCTGGCGCACTCAAACACAGAGCTACTTACATTTGACATATTGCCCTTTCATACGCTGCCTCTTTGCTGAAGCAATTATGGTTTAAGCACTTTTGAATCCCACAAGGGATCAGAACCCACTGTGGTCCAACAACAGCAATAGCCCATCTTCCACGGTCCTCGTTAAGATCTAAACCCTCCAGTCCAGAGCACGCTCTGCGCTACAGCACAGTGATAGTAGCGTCGTCCCCTGCAGTCTGCAGCTGAACAGGACAGGCAGGTGCGGAGAGGAGAGGGTTAAGACGGAGGCCACTCTTGCCAGGCGTGACAAAGGCAACACAAACACGGCCGATGAGGTAATGCACCACAAAAAAGCACAGCTCCTCCCCCTCGGTTGGGGAGTGTGTGGGGGGTGCTGGCTTCAGCGCTGGGCTTGGAGACGGATCAGAAAGCCAGAGAAGGGATTCAGGCCGCCGCCCCCGCCGCACGGTACGCGGCTCTGCGCCACCTGTCCGAGCGGGTCCTCCAAGGCTAACGCTAGCGGGCGTGGCTAACGGACGCACCGTAACCTTGACTAGCACAGCGTCAGGCTATCGTTTTCACACACTGCGTGTCTGCTGGGCCCAGCAAAGCAAGGTCAGGCAGCAGGGAGGGCGAGCGAGAGAGATAAGGGCTGTGGGTTTGCTGTGTACAGCGAGGAACCGCAGACACTGAGCCTTACGCAATGCCGAGTCCCTATCTGAAGGTAGGCTTTAGTTAAACTCAGTTAAGCTCTGCGGCCCACGCAGCTTTTAATGGACGGCAGTGCTGG
This sequence comes from Conger conger, assembly GCF_963514075.1. Taxonomy (NCBI): domain Eukaryota; kingdom Metazoa; phylum Chordata; class Actinopteri; order Anguilliformes; family Congridae; genus Conger; species Conger conger. Next base: position 53,656,167 of record NC_083767.1, read on the forward strand.
CACAGTTACAATTGGGTCCTCTCCCATTGGCTTACGGGATAACAGGGGTAGGGCTTCCATTTTCGGTCAGGAAGACGGAGGGTTAGGGCTGCCAGTCAGGTAAAACAGGAACCTGCACTGTTGTCGGTCAGAACAGAGTTGCCGTTGTGCCTTTAAGGCAGGTGTACCACGTTGCTTTGTCAGTGACTTTTTAGAGTTACTCAGGGCATTAAGAGTTTAAGAGTTATGTCACTGGTCAGGCGGAGTGGAGTGTGTGTGTTGTAAGGTAAAGAGGGTATTAATACTGCGTTCTTGGCCTGGGATTGTTAGCATAGCTCAGTAATGTAGAGTGGGGGCAGACTGCGTTGTTTGTTAAAAATGGAATTTGTGTGGTGTTGCCAGGGAGATGGGGCGGGGTTTTTGCGTTGCTTTGTTAGCGAGCTCGTCTGACAGAGAGCGATAAGAGCAGCCCCCTCCCACTCCCCTTCACCCTCACCAGAAAGCCTGCTGCTCGCCAAAGCTCTGCCAGATGGGGGCAGTCAAAACACTGCAAAATTAACCTACGCTCGATGTTGCCAGTCCTATACAGAACCAGGCTGTGGTGGCCAGGGTAAGCGGGAGGCTGGTCTGGATCGACCCACCTCCAGCCCCCCTCCCTCTTGATCACAGTGCACACACAGGAAGCCCCCTGTGACCACACCTTTCCTCCATCGCTGACATTCCTCCGCTAATTTCACTTCATATTGGGTCAAGTCTCCTTCACTGACTTGCATGCGTTTGCCTGACAGAAGCAGCACTCAAGGTGACACAGCCCGCCGAGAGTGCTACAGAGCTCCATTACAGTACTGAGAAACCCCAAACAGTGACATCGGTCTGTCGGGTTCCCAAGAGGAAGAGTTTACTTCCCGTGCAGCAATGGTCTGGGGACAGAAACCCATCTTCTAGGCTTCCTGTGACGGACATTAAACAGAACCAAAACTCACAGACGGCAGGTCTCAGTACTCCATTTGTACAGACGAATGGTCACAAAGTCACGCCCGGTCAAGCAGACACACACACGTCCTGCGGTGTTGTGAAAAGGCCTTCAGCAGAGGAGCAGGGGTTGATGGGAAACGGGCCTGTGAGGAACGCAGGTGGTACGGCTCTCGTGTTTAGAGACGCTCAGGTCCCAGCCGTGCCAGGTTTGCGGATTGGGTGAGGGTGCTTTGCCCCAGCCTGCCCCAGCTGTAGAGGGACCTGCATCAGCACTTCCCCCCCCCCCCCTGTGTTTACAGTCTCCACCTCCGCCCCGTTCAGCAGCAGATCTGTGGGAACAGTCAGCACTTTGTGGAGGCCTTGCTTTCCTGCTGCCCCCTTTTCCCTCTGCGCGACTGAGGGTGTTATTCACAGACCGTTAAATTCCCTCTGACAATGGTCGACGGCTTTTACGACATTTACCTGAGGACCTTCCCCGCCCTACTCCCTCCTAAACCTTCCTTCCTGTAATAATCTACAGTGGGCGGAGGATGTCAAGAGAAGGTTCTGGAAGAGAGCCATTCTGGGCCCCAGGCCCAAGGCAGACCCATAGCTCTTCGAAAAGGGAGAGGTAAAACAACGCTGACGCTGTGGAGTTATATTTATCCAACCTGCATTCATCTTCAGACATCACGGCCCTATCAGTCACATCTCCTGCTATCGCCATCTCCCAGGCCGATACTGTAAAACTGAATCTGTACCTCTGTCTGGCTCTCATTGTGGTTACACAGTGGTGTTTCAACATAGTCCAAACACCAGAGCCTCCACAGAGCAACATGGTGCTTTTTCTAGAAAAATCTGTGTCTTCTCACAAGGCCTGAGATGTGACTTAGTCCTTTGGTCTAATTCTAACCACATCAGATCCTCAAATGGACAGATGATATGGAACCAAAGTTTCCAAATTCAAGATTAATTAAATGACTGCAATAAAACAAACAGAAACCAAGCAGATTTGAGGCTTTACAAATTGCTATTCGTAGCGTGTCATAAGACGAGTAACAGGTTTGGTTTCCTTATTGCAGGGTACATATGTTATTACATCACTTTACAGTGTCAACAGGTTGTTACACCCTGCAGAGCTCAGCATTTAACCCTGCCCTGGAAGTCTTAACACTTGGACATTTCGTAACCTTGTTTATGTCTCAGAACATAAAAAAAAAGAAAAAAGAAAAGAAAAGACAAAAGGGGAAGGCCGTGTATCGCAGGGGACTGGGTGGGGCGGGGGGGGCCTCGCTGCGAAATGTTAACTTAACTTTCTGCCCGGGTTGCGCCGTGAAGTGAAAATCTCAAGGAAATGCGAGTCTTTTGAACAATTCAAGCGGCAGGCCTTCCCCGAACCCCCCTCTCGGAGGGCAGGGCGGATAACAATGCACACACTTCCTCACGACAGGCTTTATTGGCACTGAGGGAGAACCTGGATGCACGGGTTCCTGCCCACATGAAAGGTATGCCGGCTCCTCCTCCTCCCGTTGGATGTGGTTCTGTCCGTGGGGCCCGCGGCAGAGGTTCACAGGACCGCGGGTAACCGCGGTGTTTAACGCTGTGAGGAGCGTTGCCCGACAACTGGTGTGTCGGGCACAAGGAGGAAGTATTTTGACCGGTGCCCGTTAACCACAAAACTGAGGGTGCTCTTCCTGCACCTGCCAGTCCAGACACCACAGACAGCAGCCACTCAGCTACAGATGGAAAATAAACAATGCAACCAGTTTCCATCGTTTATTTAATCTTCCCACCTTCCCCACCTAATTGGGAGTAATTACAACAGTGATGGCAAACGCTGAAAAAAATTGACCCATCAATGTTGGGTAAGGTGCTGAGGTGTGATGGAATGCGATTTGCACAGCGAGTCACCCATCTCCCGAACCGAAGGTCAAAGGTCGTCTGGCAGAGTACATTTATAGCGATAGGAAATTAAAAGAAAAAGATGGGAGTTGTGCGGGGTGCTGAGACTGAGTGCTTGGACATATACAGCTGCATTTCTTCTGAAACCTGGGGGCCCTCTGGGACAGCCCCCTTGACGAACCCCACTCCCTCAGACACTCACCCACCACAAATCAGCTGTACGCACTGAACTACAAGCCCAAGCAGAGATTGTACACGTTGTTCTGTCCCGTTTGGGGAAGATTAGTGGTGTCCTGGATGAATTACTCAGCTGATAACAGCTCAAATTTCACCAAGTAAGTGAGAAGTTCACCGTAAAAAAACCTGCCCACGAAGCTAATCGGCAAACAGAAGTCTTGCCTTTGGTTTCACTTAAGCTTGTACTGAAAAACTGAAATTAACAATTAACGCTGTAGTACATTTTGTTGAAGAAAATGCATCTACGGACGTGAGAAACTCACTATGAGAGTGACTGTTACCAGCAGGCCATTGAATGGCCAGTAGGACTGCGACTGGTCATTTCTAACTGAAAGACTGCAGTGCTGAGAGTCTGGGACTCTGGGTACTTTCACGTACCGTACTCTGCTAATTCGTAATGCAGACACTGGTGCTTGCATTAGCAGATTGGTGAACTCAAAGAACAGAAAAACATACTATAACTGCCAATCAGGAAGTCGCTGTCTTGAAGCACACAACCCAGAGCCCTCCAATTATGAACATACAAAACACACAAAAGATTTTTTTTTTTTTTTTCTTGAGTGGTAAATATAGGCACCTAACCGCTATAAACCCTTTAAAAGGTAAAATCCTTCAAGATTTAATCAGCATCTGGACAGACAAAGAACAATATAAATGAACTAAGAAGATAAACTCTGTTCATAATTAACAGGATGAGATCACTCCTATCATCGTTACCCATGACAATAATTAACTCAGAGTGGCCTTTCCTCTCTGTGTAATCAAAACACACCGCACGGGGACATAAGCCTATGTAACAAAAACATTCAAGTGTCAAGTTATGTCTGCTCAAACCTGGTTGAAGATGCCAAGGGCAAATTTGAGTCTGTTTAAATATTTAAAAAAAAAACTTGCATATAGTTTTTTGATGTAGCGACCTTCATTTGCAATTGTCATTTTCCATTCAAAGCAAATTCATTCGTTTCAGAATTACTGCTTTAGGTCTTCCTGTGTCATTGTGAAATGTAGTCCAATCCGATACAAGTTTTGCTGTACAGTAACTTAACCCCGTCACATATTCACGACTAGTACTCTGTACGGTATATGACTAGCCGCAAGGTCTTTGTTGGACATCTGAAGCGACTTCAAACAATCATCTGTATGATTCACTGGTGAGGTCACTGCGAAGGGGCTCTGGAGAGGGAGCGCGGGCGAGCACAAACTGAATCAGTTTCGTCCCGTTCTGGCCCGTCCTGGCCTGTCCTGGCCTGTCCTGGCCTGTCCTGGCCTGTGGAAACTCGACCCCCCTCACTTGACAGCACCATTGTGTTCCAGGGCCCCATCCACATAGCTATCCTCAGCCCTCAGGTGCCCCAGGTTAAGGTCAGGCCCATTCACTCAACACTAAACCAAGGCACAGAGCAGCGTGACTGGGACAGCTCGCATCACACTCCCGAGGGGAACCGAATCGGCCGAGATGTTTGCTCCTCACTCCTGCCTCAGGACCGGGTAGAAACCATGACTCACTAAATTCCTCTTAGTTTTTTCTGCTTTTGAATCCTTCCCACAATGGAGATTTTGACGGCATGAGTGAGATTAGGAGCCTACGGCCACAGCTTTCTCACCATTGTGCTGTTGGCTCAGGAACGCAAAGCCCTGCCAAAGCCCGGCTCCATCCACTGAACACCAGGAAGTGATAGGGCTCGATGAAGACTTCAGAGTCAAAGACCCCTTCCTGTTTGTGCATTATCTCCACTCATCACACCAAGCGGGCCTATGGGCTTATGCAGCATTCAGCAAACAGCGTTCAGCCAGGCGGTGAAAACATCGTCCTGTGAGACGGGCGTTCTGACTGCTGGGTGGGCGAGCGGTAAGCATCCCTCCCTCCTACACACTGCGTGCGTTAAGGCTCTCTACCTCCCGGGGCGTGAGGTGCAGGTGCGGGAGCCGGAGGTACGTCTGCTCCTCTGCTCCCCTGACTGCGAGCCCTGGCAGACGGCTCGGGCTCCTGCTCTGTGAGGTGGGCTGTGGTCTGCTGCTCTTTCAGTCCGGCTGCTTTCATCCGCCCAAACTTTCCCTGCCTCCTCTCATTCCTTCCCCCTCGCAGACATCAAAGGCCCACAGGTTGCGGTCGTTCCCCAAATCATTATAATCTTGGGGGGGGAAGAGGGTGGGGGGGGGGGGGGGGGGTTGTTGTTCTTAACGGCAACCATATGAAGCGTGCGGTCATCTCAGGGCCACGCATCGTTAACCGGCCAGCGGGCTGACCGGGCCCTGACCATGGGCCGTGACCGCGACGGAGGTGTGGGAGGCACACCGCTCCCGTGGTCCCACGACCATCAGCGCCGAAGTTTTAACCATTAAGAGGGCGAGGAAAGCAGAGGTCAGATTCCTCCCGGTAATCACAGATGGCCGCTGGTGCTGTTCACATGCGGGGAAGGTAGGCTGCTCTTCCACATCCCTGTCCCAGAGCGTGGTAAGCATTTAAGCACAGTTTTAAATGCTTCCAGTGCTGCAGTTTCACGGTGACCCAACCCACCCAGGGAGGTGAGCGGACAGGCAGCAGTGAGCCACCAGTCTACCTGGCTCCTTTCTCTGCAGGATCTCACACATGCACCATCTTGTATTAACATTTCTCCATCAGTGCAAATAGCCACTGCATGCCAATTCATTGCAGTGCTGCTTCTTAAATGAAGCTTTGTGTCAAGCTCAGCTGCAATTCATTTTCACTCTGTTCTGAACGTTGAAGTTCACTTTAATAGCCTTCATAAACATTATTCTTGTAAATGCTGTGTAAAAACAATGCAGCACTATTATACTATTCCAGTGGTTCAGCTTCATTACATTTTAATGAGTCAGGAAAAGAGTTTTGAGCTTTGAGAAAATGCCCAATGCAAAGTGCTGTTTGACAAATGGCCCCCAAAAATATAAAGATTGAACGATTCCTTGAACTCATTTTATTTCATGTATTCAGCTGCAACTTGCTCCGAATACATCTGCTCACACTCTTGAACGGAAGAACCACCCATAACATCGAAGAAAAAGACATACGGGCCTAAAGCCTGCAAAAAAAAGACACAGGCCTAATGCCTGCAGTTCATCACACCCTAAACTGACGGGGATTAAAATAACTACCAAAATGAGGCCCTCTGCTACAGCTGGAAAGCAGTGGGCGTGCACTCCACCTGGCCCAACCTCCGTGCGCAGAGAACAGGCACACAGGTGGGCGGAGGGGCTGAGGGACCGTACCGGAAAAACAATCGACAACTCCACTCTGACAGCCGCCGCGTTCTCAGGCCGTGGAGAACAAACAGCTCATCTGCTCCATGACGCAAACGCCCCCAGGACAGGTAATCACCTTATCTGCTTTCCCAATGGTCATGACAGATTGGCAGAAAGCCATAGCAGAGGTCTACGGCAGGAACGATCGAACGCAATTTGATCTGGAACACCTGCTTCTTGGTGTTTGGTACCTCTTTATCTTTACTTTATGATAATTTTTTGCATAAAATGGCCATTATTTCGCAATAATAGCAGAGCGTCCATGGATGGAACTATAGAAAAACAGCAATTAGCTGAAGAATGTTTTTATTTTTTAAAAATTATTTCACCTTTATTTAACCTGGTTAAAAGCCAATAGTTGCATTATTAGCAAGGGAATTGTTTGTGAAGTTGTGTAATAGTTGTAGAGAGTGACAGTTCCTCAAGGTAGTGAATGAACAGTTTACAACACAAACACACCTCTGACCATGCACTGGATATCAGTATATTGGCCTGAATTGTGAAAACACAAAAACAACAAAGAACACTCTTTGGGGCATATAATGCACTACCGCATTTAGAAGGAGGATGGAAACTAACTCATATTGCAGCACAACACAACACACACCCTCTCTTCATGAATCCTAAAAGAATCTTTCCCATCTCTTGCGCTTGTAAAAATGAAGGCGTCAGGGACCGACCACAAACACCCCCCCCCCTTTTTTTTTTTTCATGCCTTCTTTCCCCCAGTTAAACAGTTCAATTACCAAAAAAGCACATTGGGAACCACTAAATTACACGCAATTAAAACTACAAAGATCCCGCAACAACATTCCTACTCAGCCCAATCTTACTGGCACCATTCATTTTAAACAAGGCAATTCCCCCTCACTATTCTTTGGGGTAATTTGTATAAATGCTTTGCAAAAGATTTAAACATTTGTCTGTATCTTAAGTCCAAAGCCCTTCTAAGGAGTTTGTTTACACATTGGCCTTCAGGCAGGGAACGGTGACATTTCCCCCTCCGAACGTTAGGCTGCATTAAGCGAACGGCGTGGCCGAGTTTAATCACCTCCAACATAAGTCCTCTCACGCCGCCCCTCTGCGCTCGTTTCTCTTGAAAGCTGTCCAAGGTAAGCGATAAACATCTACTGAGCGCCTGAAAAACAGCCTCTCGAAGCCTGGAGTCCACACCTCTGTCCTGCTCGGTGCTCTCCTGACTCTATGGGGGGGGGGGGGACTGAACATAAACTCTCTTTGCAGAGGTGGTTCACGTGGGTCTTACAGCATGCCACAGTGCATTATGGGTGGTCATGTCTGCGCCAGGCTGTGCTGAAACCGCACGGCCCATGGAACAGGCCAACAGCGCCAGGACACACCTACAGTAGACCCTGAGGGACAATGGTGAAGCCAAACAACCCGCCAGATGTCAAGAGTCCGTGCTCGCAAGCTTGCTCTCAGCACTACGTGGCACCCGTTAACCTGCGGAGGTTCCTGGAAGCTTATGAAAGGATTCTGGTGCTACAGATATCGGCTGAGAAGAAAGTCTGCCATATTTTGCGGAGCCTTTGCACCAGGGTTACTGGCAGGTCGGTTAGGCAAATGATCCGGAGGAACTGGGTCAGTCAGCTTTGAGAGAAGCCACAATATGCCCAAGGAGAACATCCGCAATACCACAGGGGGAAAATATAGGCTTGCCCTAAATAAATGGTTATCTCCAATCGCAGCCAAGTCTATAATAAGATGCTTATTGCTATTTACAAGTCACTGCATCGTGGGGCCAAATCCAAGCCGTCCTGGACCGAAAACAAAAACAGAGGGGAAAAAAAGAAGAAGATATGAAACAGAAGTTGTGTGTAATGGGTCAGAAATGAGCGTTGGGGTGGAAGGGGGGTAAAATGGTCTGTGTAGTTGCCCAGAGGAGTGTAAAGGGCAACAAACCCAGTCCTGCTGCTGGCAGACTCAGACTGCCACAGCCATGAGTGCACAAAAAAACCCAGTCAGCGGTCACATTGACCAAAAACCAGTCACATTGCATTCCTGGACCACGGTTGTGCAGGGTGATTCCAGCGTGGGCTCGTGTGCAGCTTGATCTGGGATGTTACTGAAGAGAAGCCTATCCTGACCGAGACAAAAATCGTCAAAAAAAAATAAAAAAATAAAAAAATAAAAGACACCAACACAGAATGCAAATGGAAGCGAATGCAACAGGACTTTTTTTCAAACCCAAAGCATTGAGGATCCCCCAGTGGTGTAGAACATACACTATGAGGCTAATGCTAAAGTGCTGGCAGTGCAGAACAGTCTGTCCTCACTCACAGTGCGACGCTGCAGAAGGGAACAGCTGGGGTCTGGGCTCAAACCAGAACTGCCAATCAAGCCGTAAGGCCGTGCTGTCAGGCCACTGGGTTTGTGCAAGACGTCAGCACTGGCTTCATAATTAGTGGGGTTTTCATTTACCGTCAAGCCATACGACGGGGGTGTCCCTGCTTCCGCCGGCAGGGAGACGGACGTGGACGATATTTTTCGTCCTTCTTAAAGCTTTCCCGCACTTTCCCAGAAAGGCAGCAACAGGGAGCACTCCCCCGCAGAGCGGGAAATGCATTTACTGTGCGACGCCGTCAACAACTCTCCGCCAGAGCGGTGGCCCTAACCCCCGCTTTGCGGGGGGAGTACGGCACTGGGGCCAACCGAACGACCGCACTTTCACCCGTTTAAAAGAGACGGGCCGCTGCCCTGCTGACTCTGGAAGGCCGCGCAGCCATGTTTGTGCAAGAGACTCCATTTTCTGGCCTCTTTCCCTCTTCCCCGGTTACAGCAATAACACATCGCTGACAGGAAAGAAAAGCACCGCTTCACACTGCAGGGATTAAGGGTAATGCAGACCCGTCATGGCCGTGCTCAGCGCTGCTCCCATTCCTCTGCCACGCAGTATAAACCGTGCGCCCCTTACTCCAAATGCCATTAAGAGTGTTGTGTTTTAGATTAAACACTTTCACATTCCAGCCAACATGCAGAGAGCTGCAAAGGATTTCACACAAACGCAGCTCTCCCGGAAGTCAGTGTGGCAACACAACCATGCACGAAATGCAAGTGGAGGAGCACAGTAAAGGAGCACATTCTACCAAATGCCATACAAAACAGGTTTCCCCTTTTCCTGTCATACTTAAAGGAAGTGAAATTGTGTTGCAAGAACAAAAGAAATCCCTCCCCTGTTCGAGTGAGTCAACAAGTTGACTTCCTGAACAATGCAATTCTGCGCTGGGCCACAGGAAATGGGCTGCAGTGAATCAACATGAAATTTCAACCAAGGTAACCACACAGTACCCTGTGAAAATACTCCCTTCTCCTTAGGCCCATTGACCTGGCACAACAGATACATGTACTAAGGAAGAGCAATATTTATGAAAATACACTGTGTTCCCCTTAAGTGCATAAATCTGTACAAGTAAATTCATGGATTTAATTTTTCCTCTGCCTGGCGATTTGCAAATTGACCGTTGTCCACACTGCTTAACTGAAGTGGAAGTGCATCAGATAAATGCGCTATGTGAGACTAAGGGTTCCTGGATTGCATTCTATGTATTTCTTGACATCTTCAGATAACAATGACAATCCACTCCCTGCACTCGGGGATCTGACGTGAGCTCATCCTATTCTGCACAGGAGCAAACAAGTAAAAGGAACTGTGCGCATTTACTGACATTTCGCACAACAATAAGACCCATTCAAAATGATTGGACGCAACAAGTGCGGGGGCGAACCCATGAATGCCTATTCAGCACAAATGCCTTCAGAACCTCCACTGGGTCACTTGCAGCGCGTGGAACATATTACAGTATGGGCTAGACAGTGAAAAACTGTGTTAATCTTAGATTCCGCCAATTGGTGCAGACACTCCATTAGTTTTAATGACCCGTTTTAGCTAGTTATTTTATAAGGGATGGGTAAAGTCAAACATTCAAGAGCTGTGTACATTATACACCACCCACCTTGCTACTTTGATTTTCTTTAAAAAAAGGTTGAACTGAAGATGACCTACTTAATGCGTTCCAGCTCTTTGGCCTAGATTGAATTAACGTTACACCAATATCCCGTGACTTTCCGAATGGCTTTAAAAGCGTTTCGCAAGCTAGTGTGCTACTGTTACCCACACCTGATGTAGCTTGCCTTGCTAACCAAAATTACAACAAAATGTGAAAACAAAAAACAAAACACAATGACATGTGTGGTTTCTAATAATTGGATCTGCATGATGGGTTACAGGAAATTGAGAAGTTTTATTAAGAATTATGTTAAGAAGTCGAACGATTCTGACAATCATCAGCTTAGGTTACCTAGTGATAGGCATGGTGTGGACGCAGGCTTGCAGTTGGACTGTAGCATTAACAAGATAACGTTTACTAAATGTAAGGTAACATTCAAAATATGAACTAGCTACGTTGACAGGTGAATACTGAAATTATTCCGTTTTGTGTTTGTTTAGTAACCCCAGTCCGCTATCAATCCAACTATTAAGCGATCTATCTTTAAAGCTATAACGTTAACGTTAGGTAATGCATCATACTGTTAACGTAACTTCATTCCAACTCCTAGCTAAATTACTCTATTTTAATAGTGCTAACTAAGTTAGCTGACCTTTGCAAGCGAACAAAACATTAATTTACGTGACGGACATTTTCAGATTACTTGCTAGTTAACTGCAGGAAAGACACAAACCATGTATACAATATCAGAACACGTTTACCTTGCAGTTGGTCGGTTTGCCTGAGGGTTTCTTGAAAAATGAAGTTCTGGCCGTGAAAAAAAATTCTTCCGAGTCTTCTTCTAAACTGCTATAACCACTACTCATGGTGCTCGTCCACGTCATTTGAAGATAAAATAACTGTTACCTAATTTCGTCTTCAGTTATGTCCGGGCGTTGCCACATGAAAAGTCAGCAAGAGGAAAGTTGTATGATATCCAAAAAGTTTGCTCGAACATGTGCGATACTAGCTAACGTTAGCCAACTTAGCTAGCGAACTAATTGCCAGCGAAAAGCTCAATCTCGCTGAACACACTGCAAACTAAATTAACATGTATAGCATTTGATTCAGCACCGCCAACAGTATCAGAAATGTTTTTGATAAGCCCGTGTGCGCTCAATCACCATCTTCTATCAGCCAAAGGTCACCGTTTTGCTTCCCTTCAACTACTTGTGGGACAGAACTTTTATTCTAACGCAAACTCGAATTTAGCCGTATCATGAAATACTCGGGACTTGAACACGCATCCAATTACCCGTCAGGATTAATCAAACAATCGCTTACAACTGCCTTACATCGCAGTTTAAAAGTAGATCGACTAGCCGGCTTCCCTCCCAACCGACAAAACACTACAGTGAGGCAAAGTCAAACCTCAAGAGATTGCGTTCGACCGCCCAGCGCCCGGTGAACACTCCCACAGGCAGGATGAAGTCATCTTTGCTATAGCCAATCGCTCTTGAGATCGAGCTTCCTGCTCAAAGAGGTAAAGATGCGACGGTGGGAAAGGTGATAACTGTCTTTCTAAATCAAACAGACCGGCAGGTAATGTAACTTCAAAGGGAGAAAGGCGGGGTAACCTCGTTTCATCTGACAGTTGTATTAATGCAAACGATTCTTCCGTCTGTATTGACACAATACAGGGAAGGGCAGAGTTTTTATTGCAAAAACATAGCATACTAATACAAGGTAATTATATATACACACGTACAGGGAAATTACAAGATTCAAACATATAACAAAGTTAAAAAAAGGGGGCTACATAAAATTGCATATATACAGTCTCAAATATTCATAGTATACTTTACCGTCAAAAAAATTTCTAGTTTTTTCCAGGAGGAGAGATGTTTTAACAGCTTTCTGATTATGAGATAAGGTGGATAGGGAGTCATAGAATATCTTCAACTCCTAACCAAATAATCTTATATTTTGTTTAGTGGCCATAACCCTATACTTGTGTATGTGGAATTTACCCAAAAGAGCAAATAGGAAAGTGCAGAGTTCTCCAAGGTTCGTTTCGTTAGAATAGCAAGAAGCTTCGCGTAAAAGTCGCTGTAATTACACAACTTAAAGTTCATTCCCTCTTCACTGTTGAGTGATTTATTTTGCCCGGTAATATTTATTTCAGTAAAAATCCTGAATTTCTCAGCGCCAGCTCGGTCGGTGGTCTTTTCACTTACCTCAATAAACATGCAACACGCTAAAGCAAACTTGCTCATTTTCTTCTTTTCCAGCATACGTTTTCGCAGTGCTGGAGAGAGCACCAACTGAACTAAAAATACAGAAGCCAAAAGGGTTTAAAAGTAGATTAAAGAAGAAAAAAGAAAAAAAACACCATTCAAAAGGGTGTGCCTGCTTAAAAATATACAAATAAATTCAAGCAGTGTTTGAGTGAGAGCGAAAGAGAGCATCTAAACATCAGAAATGGCACGCTTTATGCAGTTTTACCTAAGAATAGTTCAAACAGTTCTGTCTCCAGCAATCAATCATAGCCTCAAGTCTCACAACTGAGAAATAAGATATAGCCAAAGTACTTGGCTTATCTTGCACAATCAATTCACATTCTAAATTAATGATGTTATTAAATGGCAAATGTGAACTTTGACCCTCTTTATAGGGTAAATGTCAGCAGGTTGTTACTTCTACTTTTTCTTTCAGGATCTCTTGAATAAAGTTAGTTATATTAAATTAACTTATGAATATGAACAAGCATGAAAAAGAGTCTGAAGCAGTTTTTCTGTATTATGAGTGTCTGTATTTTAAAATCCGAATATGTTTGAATGCAGATAAAATACCGTTCTAAAACAATATTCCTATGGTGTTCCTAAGTTCCTATAGTGTATGATGACCAATGCTAAAGCATGCATTTAAGCTCTTCAATGCAAAGCCTCCAATTTGCGCTTGTGCAAGCTATCATCTTTTAAGGTAACCAGACTTTTCAACATGCCTGGACAGAAACCTACAACCAGGAGTGACTGTCTGCTCTGAAGAAATTAACTGTGAGAGGACAGCACCAGTTTTACAACCTTCTCACATTTCAGGTAGACAAGCACAGTTTCTGACAAAGCTAAACAATCGTCAGCCCAACTGAGAGGCCACAAGAGGACAGGTTTCTTTGTGTACTATAATGGCCTAGATGATGCCAGATTTGAACCCACCAACTGGACCCAAATTACAAGTGTAGTTCTTGCTAGCGGCTTTCTGTTTGCCAGTGTTAGCCCACTGGTGTCCAACTCTCAGGCTCTGACTTTATAATTTATGACACTGGCTATTGCTTCTGTTGTTCTACATTACATAGAAACCACTTGGCACACAATGTCAAGCCAACAGTTTCCTTTGTTCTCCTGAAACCAGCACCACCAATTTTCTGCTACATAAAACCGCATAGCCAGGTATTCTTTGTACAGAAAGAATAATAGGAAATGATATGGATATTATTTGATTGGAGGAAATTACATTACAGTAGCATGATGTACACAAGCACTCTTGCAAAGGATTTTAATTACTGTCTGATCAGGTTGGCTTGAATTAAGACATCAATAAAACTCCCACGTTCAAACGTGGGTTCATCAAAAGCATTGAGAATAACTAGAGCATCAATAAATCATTTTGCCTTGGGGCTCCTCTTAATTTTACTTCCATCCAACTACGCTTTTGTATTTTTTTTCCACATCAGGAAAAGTACAATTGCTTTTGTGTTTTGAACCCAGCCAGCGATAAGTGAAGCTGTTGATGACTGTATATCTAGCTATAGGGTAAAGCGTGTGCAAAATCTTCTGCGAATCAGAGAGACAGCGGACCACGCCCCGTAAACAGCAGGCTTTCCGGGGGTTTGTAGAAGGACAGTGCTCCATTTAAAGTGACTACACAGAGCAGCCCTAAAAATACCCTGCCAGCAGCCAGGCGGGCCAAACCTTACAAACCAGAGATCTGCAAGGGCAGATTCCAAAATAATCACAACCCTCAAGTGTCCAGTGAACTGGCGTTAATTTAAGCTCTTCTACAGCAGAAATGTTTATTTCTCTTTTTGAAAATAGTTTTACTTTGTCTCACAATTTGGAACGACGTCCAAGTGCTGCAGCATCCTCCATAAATTCAGGAGAGCCTAGGCGAGCTGAAGCCCATGAAGCCAGCGGCTGCTTCTTTTTCTCTGCAGTCCACCAGCAGAGCTGCAGAGCCTTCAGACCAGTGGACAGTACTACGTATGCAGCATATGCAGGCAGATTGCAGGTGCCTGGTCCACCAGACAAGTTGTCCTTGTTTGACGATGCAGCGAGTACCCTGCCAACCAAAATCCTCTCTTCCAGAGTGATGCAACTGCCTCACCCTGCTAGGCTTTTGGCCACTATGCACGGGCAAGACCAAAGGGTGGAATGAAATGGGTACTGAACGGGTACTGCCTTTTCTTAAGTGCAATTATCATCACTGAAACACACATAGCGTTTTCAGCTGTTGTCTGTCTTACATGTATTAATTTTCCTGCCATTCAAATAAAATAAATTCCAGTTGATTTTTGTACCTTTTTCTCTCTTAAGTTATTTTTGGAGAAAAGAAGAGGGTGGGAGCGGTGGAGCGTGGCTATACTGAATCAGTGCTACCCTTGATAGTGTGGATAATGATGACTCCACAACTGGTGTTTGGTCCTACACACATTGGCAGAAATGTATAATACTTATCCTTACCTATATATACATTGAGGACACTGGTTCAGAAACAAAGTATGCTAAAAGCCTGCAACACAGAGATAGACACACAAGTCTAAAGCAACAACTCTGAAACATTCCTACAGAGGAACATTCCTACAAGAAGAGCAACAACGAAGTGAGAGGTCACTTCTGGTCAAGCTGCCAGTAAGCAACTGAAAAACCCTGTATTCACCTGCCTGTAAACCTTGTAATCCTGCCATCTTCTCTCGAGTGTGAGAACAGAGAGTAATCACACTGAGGTGTGGGGAATCTTTTCCCAAAAACAGGTCACCTATCCCCTACGTGACAGAGATTCAGTCTGTGGAAATCTGTGGCTGAGTCAGCGGTGTGTTCGTGTTGTTCACAGCTGACAATGGTGCGTTGTCTGGAGGGGGTGTGAGGTGTCACAAAGTGGGCAGGTGCAGTGTTCCTGTGCTGCGTATGGTGAAATATGGGGAAGAACGTGGTGTAGGCAGTGTGTTTCTGTTGAGCGTATGGGGTCTTTGTAATCTCATCAGCTAAGTACAAAAGACTTTCAGCCCCACCCTGCACGTTTGAAAGGCTAAACCTGTTCCTGGCCCTGCTGATACTTTGAAGGTGATTTAATCTCAATAGGGAAATAGAGGAAAAAAACATTCATGTATGTTTACTTGCAAAAGCCAAATTGCCACTATGTCTGACATATCATTCAGCACTGCACTGTGCAGAACACAGCTGCTCTACCTGTAGAGGAACTTGGATGAAGTTACATTTTGGGGAACAGTATAAGTTCCTTGTGAATACTGCTTTTATGTGCCTTTGTGGATCTCTTACAGCATTCTGTTCCTACAGCTGAAAAGGTAGCACATGGAATGGGAGCTGAGAGCATTGTCTGCCATGACTAATCTGTGTGGACAGGCTATACCCTCCAGCCTGATTTTTCTGTGTAATACACCTTTGATTCAAGATGTGTCATTCTGTATTTCATAACGTCATACGCAAAATGTTTCCATCACCCCCGAGGTGCTTTAAATCACAGGTCTTCAGCCCTCAAGATGTACTGAGTGACAGGATCAAACAAGTATGGTATGTTCTGTAATAATATGCTAATAAATCACATTACTGGTGTTCTTTAGTCTCTGAAATGTTAACTCTTTCAGCATCTGCGTGTGTCTCTAGGAATACTAGCAAATTATTTTAGACATAACCAGCATAATATTGGTAACTGACATACTGACACACAGGCATATGCACTTGTGCACATGCGCGCGTACACAGACACACACACACACACACACACACACACACATACATTTCATCAGTAATTGCTTGTCTCTGATGAAATCAGTTTTATATTTCTTCTACTGTGTGACCAAAGCCAATTTTTCAAAGCACACAACACCGTAAAGCTATTTTTCCCCTTTCATGCTATGAATAATGAATAAATTCAATTTATGGGTTTATCTCAGTCATTCTATGTAAGCCAAAATAAGATTGTCATTCAGACAAAGTAAATACATCACCAAACATAAACACAAACACACAAAGTCTACAGGGCTGCGTATCTTCTTTGATGCTTGGATAGAGATCACAGTCTTCCCCCTGATGCAATCCCCTTTTACAGAGACATAACATTGCATTCATATATCCAGAGTGACTTGCAAGGCAGGAGAACCAAGTGCATTTACCTGATAAATATAGGCAACACCAGACTAACCACATTCCCAGACAAGCAATTATAGAAGCAACATCTACAAGAATCTAACAAGTACTAGAATGCAGAATTTGAGTGCATGCAGATTGCATCTGTAACAAGCTGTAAGAAATATAAAGCTATTTAAAAAATGTAAAACCCATAAAAATCCCATAACCTGGTCTAATACACAAGGTGGGAGTGCTATGGGTTAGGGATGGTAGGGGGTGGGGAGGGGTGCTGCCTCTTGCAAGGAAATGGATTCAGTTTGTCAGGGCATACTCAGTTCTGGAATGCCTTTAGTACTCCAGAACCTTGTTTTGAAACCATCCCAGATGGCCTTCCGCCTTTAAAACAGGGCCTATGAGGCTGAAATCCACTACACACCACACAGCTCCTCTGTCCTCACAGTCAGGTGGGAACAATTGGCCAAGATTGCTTGATTCACTATCTTAAAATAAACATAAAGATCACTCAGTTCAGCCCAGGGTTTAACCTGCCCTTTGTAAATATGGCTACTTCACCAGATACATCTCTTTCTCTGTAAATTTGAAGTTGACTGCAGATAAGTGACAATGAACATACTGTTAGTGTTGGCAGACCTAACCTGGATGAGGTCTGGCTGAACACACCCTACCACTCCTCTGTGTTTGGGTTAATCTTAAATCTGAAGGAAAGAAATAGGAGTAGAGCTAAGAAGACTATTTTAGCTACAGTATGAAAAAAAAAAAAAAGTCTTTGTTCAAACCCTTCTGCACACAAGAGTTCATGCAAAGACCACCTGTGCAGTAGACCGCAAATCACATAATATGTTTCTCAGCCCAATGTTTTACCACAGCTAAAGAACGGATGCTGTTTGAATAATGTTAACTCCGAGCAGAGTTTAAAAAAAATATACATTCATACAAGTATATACAAGGAAAGGTCATGGGGCAAATATGCCACCTACCGAGGGCAAAGCATCCACCTCTACTAATAACTAGATCAACTAATGATCAATCACAAAATTACTCTGCTTTAAAAAAAAAAAGATAAATATCAACCTTAATGCCATTATTCATTAAAGATGATGAATGTTGAAGACTGCTTGAAAGCATTCAAACTCCAAGTAAGTACTTGATGGATAACACCTTTGGTAGCAATTGCTTTGATTAGTCTACTAGCTTTGGGTGTGGCGTGAATTTTGAATTAGATACAAGCCTTAATTGCTTAAGTACTTTCATTTTTTAAACCCAGTCCTGGTTTCACTGTGGCTTTACTATGTCATTTTACTCTCAGCCAAACTAAAATTAGAATTTGAAAAGAAACAGACAATTGTCTGTCACAAGGTTTTGCTTCCCTTGTACTTCTCCATCAGGTAATACAGTACTTGACTTGTGTCTAAAGCTTTTGGCCTTCATGTATGATTTGTTGTATCATTATGTGATTTGCAGCTTTACCTCCAATGCTTCACTGAGTAAACTTACAGCTGCATTTACCCTACAGTCAAGTTAAACAACTTTGATTACAATGAAACCACAGCGCTTATGTTGTGGCATTTCAGACTACACCTGCACCGACTCACGGTTGGCTTAACCAAGAGATCTGAACACTTCAAATCTCACTCTGTCCATCCTGAACTATGCTAAAATGCTAACTTTTCCTGAAGGAAGTCCTCTGATCAGCTTGATGCACTTGAGGACACGTCTACCCGAACTCAAGACTTATCCCTGGAAGAACATTTTACTTTTAATGAGCTGAAATAACACATTTTGTCAGCGTAAAAAAACAAATATTTGTCAACCAAATAATTTAAAGAAAAGCACTGTGTTAGATCTGGCATGTCTATTACATGCTTCAAGCTTCTGCGGAATGTCCGTGGTCCATGTTACTTTCTAAAAACCCATCATACCTTTAACCTGCTGGAATTAATCATTAATATGAGCTGAAATTTCAGCAAAGGAATGAAGTTCAAACATGGGTTCTTCATTTCCATGATATGGTAGGGCCATCAATAATTTATGACTTTACACAAGGACAACCCAAAACATGCTAATAAACACTGCAGTGGCCATTGTCCATGTCTTAACGGACATATCCAAACGTTAATTTTCAAGAGCATAGTAACTGTAGTCACAATCTGATGTCTCTTTCTCAATGAACTTTAATTTCAGGTTCCAGGGTTTTGTTTTATTTGTTGAAGAATTCTAGCTCCCTGTTTGATTATTGACAGAACTTTCTACACTGAGGGGTAGAGGATGAACAAAAAGTATAGTTTGAATAAAATAGTTTGACATAGCTAGGCTATCTTCTCTTTGCGGGTGTTCTCATCTTAAATAAAAAAACAATATGTTACACCAACACTGTTAATGAGATGGAAGTTCGTCTTTCACACATCAATCTTTCTAGTTTTCTAGATTAACAGAAGAGCAGGACGGATAACAGCTCATGCCCGATGAGTAAGAAGTTGTCCCAGGTGATGGGGGAGTGGGAGTTAGGGGGTGGGGGATTAGCCTTTGGGTTGAGAAGCCTTTAATCTGAGACCTTGTGAGAGTGACTCCTGCTGACTGCTCTTTAAGACAAGGAGGTTGATTACTCAGTTTGGCCCAATGCAAAATATGCCTATGTAGAAAAGTATTGGGATCGAACCTGTGGTTTGAAGCTTTAAGAATGCATTTGTACATACAGTAGAGGGATGAAGGTGCCTGTGCCCAGCAGTTTGCATGAAGCATGAGACTTTTCATCCTAATATTCACACAATTATCATTACAGGAAACCCTCTGCTTCCAAAGGTGTCTTGCGGTGTTTATGGGGATGCCATTTAATCATATTATATCTGTAGACAAATTGCACATAGAATGTATGCCACTGCTAATGTCATTTTCTGCGAAAAAAAACCGACTCTATAAAGAACAATATGCAATGGAATGTGTATGTTTCCTTTGAATACTTAAAAGATTCCTGGAACAATCCCAAAAACCGTGTCCTAAATAACTAACTTACAGTATTGATTGCTTTGGTAATTAAATAGTCATGAGCACTTCACTGGCTGTGATTCAAACAATTCCATTTGCAAATCCACACTTCTAAACCATTCACACTCAATGCAATTTAAAGCCACAAAAACACTGGGTTTTTTTCCTCTGGAAAAACAATGTAAAGAAGCATAAATGTCCACATGCAAATAAGTGAACTGAGTTAATGTGTTACAGAGGCCTACGGATACACAGACCTGCCATTAAAGCTCTCCATTACTCACTGCTAAGTGTTTGTGTTTCCCAACATTCAGGGAATGGCAGTGCCCCTGCGACCTTTGACCTCCACTCTCAACCCGTAAACCAATGAGATGAAGCCGGTAAGGCAATGGAGGAAATTACTTTCTTCCTAAGCTCACTAACCAGTGACTGACGTAGGTCCCAGACCAAAAACACATATCTAGCAATGGAGTAATGGCAGCAGTTGATTGTTTCGTTGTGTGCCCTCCCCAGCACAGCACTAATGGAAAACATGTTTAGGTGTGTCTGCAGGTTGGTCCACGAGCACGGATTGAGGTTCCGTTCCTGCTCTAGTATGATGAAGCACAAAGAAATGGTGATGGAAATCAGTGATCAGAAATCTCACAGCAGGCAGAAGGCTGCACCGCTAAAGCACAGGGCAGTGTTGAAATCTTTGTTGTATAAAATCCAACCAACAACCGGCATGGAATTCACATGAGATGTGACCTTCACAGAGGCTTTTCTCCTAAAACAAAAAGATGTACATTCACCTTGGAACCATCAGAGCTGTACACTGCCAGACAGTGACAAGCATTTTAAGTTAATTAGGTCTTCGAAGAGAATTTTACAGGGGCATTTACCTTCGACATCTCCAGTTTTACTGGCTGGAGTGGATGCTAACAGCCCCGAGAGAGCCCGGATTCCAAGGAAAAGGTCAGGGGGGCGGGCCTTCAAACACAGCTCTGAGTAAAACTGTCAGGACAGGCAGCTGGAATGCAGAGCTACAGCTTCGCCGTGTGTGTGCGCCTTAAGCGTCGGGGATCTATGGCTTCTTTACTGCTGCCTGTATGCAGGGTGACGTGCGTCTAATGGAAACATGTGCTGACCCATTAATGCACTCACATCGTGACCGAGAGCAGAGCATAGCACCAATGCACTCACATCGTGACCGAGGGCAGAGCATAGCACCAATGCACTCACATCGTGACAAAGAGCAGAGTGCAGCACCAATGCACTCACATTGTGACCAAAAGCAGAGCAGAGTGCAGCACCAATGCACTCTCATCGTGACCGAGAGCAGAGCACAAATGATGGCACATGGTAGCTAACATGGAGAGAGCACCCCCCACAGACAGAAACTGCAGTCTTCACTAATGGCTGGCGCTGTATTCAATAGCAAAGATGTCCTCAGGCAAATGCCATTTACACGTGACTGTGCGCCTCAAGCTCAACGCTGTCTGCCTCCCCCTGAAAGAGGGGGGCTGAGGAAACAGAGCGGCTTTCAGGCAGCACTGGCATACAATGATGAGGATAAGATCGCCCCTACGACTCATCCACTGATAACAAGTGCCAAGTAGACCCGAAAGGAGATGAGGTTCCTTCCCCGGATAGGAGATTCAATCTCACACCCATTTCCAGCTGTACAATGAGAAAATAGGGGGTTAAAAAAGGGAGGGACAGTGGAATAAAGGATGTATTACAGACAATGCAATAATCTACTTCTGTATATAAATGTAAGACCACTTCAAATAAACAGCCGTCCATGGTTTAACCTGTTAAACATTTTCTGACCAAAAATTCTGTTTTGTTTTTTAAATGTAATTAAAATTTAAGTTCAGCCAGCTTCACAATGAAGGTAGGAGTTAAAGCAACAAGATTGAAGACATGGCACATGCACAAGGTGTCAACAATACGCTCATGACTACATAACAGGGAGCTGTGCAATATTGGGGCAGATCAAGTTTCACCCTCTGCAACGAAGTGGCAAACCACTTCTCCAGCAATGTGCTGAGGAGTACATTTCTGCCGAAGGTCCATGGTTATCTGAGACCTTTATTAAGAAGAGAGACTCCAGTTTGGCGCTTTAATACTCAGCTAACATAAGGCGTTCTTTGTGTTCCTCTGCATGCTGTCTGGGGGGTATCTCCTAAATCCTGGTTCCTTGAGTGCATGATCCAGGTCCCTCTTTCCAGCACATCTCATCAAAAACTAAATCTACAGTATTCTTAAAGGAGGGGAATGCGTTACTTTTCACCAGGTCACATCTGACCTTGGTGGGCTCGAAAAAGACGCACAGGGACACTTAAGACATTCATCTGACCACAAATTGCACAAACAGGAGACGTGGAAATCCACCACTTTTGTTTCCCGAGTTTTATGTGTAGTGTAAACAACATCAAAAATGCATTCATGGTGCCTGTTTTGGGGCAGTTACGTGACAGTCTGGCGAACTTGTGGTTGCAAGCCCACAAAGTCTCCAGCTGTTTGGACTAACTTTACCCCATGTCCACCCTGTTCCTGGAATCATGTGAACACAGCCAAAAACTAACTGCAAAAAGACAAACAATTACCCTGGCCCGATTCACAGAAGAAATATGAACACAGATACTGGGTATTTTTTAAATGAATAAATCTCTCTGAAATCCACCCTCCCTGAGACATCCAATACAGCCAATAAATGCATCAGCCTGCAGGGCCCCAATTCACAACTGGGACAGGTGCTGTCAGATCCAGTTATACCCCTTTCACCCCAAAGCAAGGGCCGGGGTAAAACCCGTTTGCCATTGGTATGAACGGGTCCAAGCGCGTTATCCGACCTGGGTTCACGACCCTGGTCACGAATTGGGACATGGGTTCAACACGGCTCGGCTTTGGTATGAAAGGGGGAACACCGGTTACTCAATGCAGCTTAGCCGGTTAGCTGACTGACCTTCGCTGTTTAACTGGCCCGATTTCCTGGAATCAACACTCCAATGCGGCGCTCAAAGTCTCACAACCCTCATGCAGAAACAATGTTCTGAAACTTTTATGTAAATTACGGAATCCGTATTCATTTAAATGTATACTTGGACTAAGCAACTGGTCAAAATTCCAGTTGGGTACCAGGCTGGTTTTAAGCTAGTCCAGCTGGTTTGAAGCTGGTTTGGAGATGGTCAAGCCCTTGAAATTAGCAGCCATGCTGGCAAGATCACGTCCAGCTGGTGGGCCAGCTTGGTACAGAAAACAGACAATCACCAAATCCTAGATGCTATTGAACTGGAGCAGAAGCTGGTTCTGGCTAGATTCCATGTTAGGCTGGTAGCTGTAATTTCCACCAAGGCACACAAGAGGAGGAATCCTCAGACATCACAGGTAAATATGTAACCATGATAACAAATAATGTGTTCCTTGAAATGTTTTGTGACATAGCTGGTACACACAAAAACATTTGCAAATTTGGAACATGTCATTGGGCTATTGTGTTGGGTTAAGCCAGCGTAAAGGCAAACTACATAGTACACAAATGTCTTGTGTGAATGCCAAGGACCTGGTACTTACCCATGACATTGTGCTAATGAGTCAAAAACGGGTTGAATCTGTGTTCAATATCCCGTGTCAACCCGGGGTTTTGTGTGTGAAAGGGCTATTACTGTCTGTAGGGGATGTCACTGCACCACATGGGAGACTGTATACAGGGTACTTTTTATTTACTTAAAAATAAGCTCCTCAAACATACAGTGATATTCACCCTAAAGGCAACCAGTGTCACTATGGCGACACTACACAAAATGTACCACTGACTTTCTTATGGACACAGCTGTCAACTCCCTGTCTGCAGGGCAAATAGAGAAGACTGATGAACTATAATGCCAGGACTGTGTTTGTCTGTGTGTGTGTGTGTGTGTGTGTGTGTTTGTACTCAGTGCCAAGTTCAGGCTCTGCTATGCCACATTTCCTCTTTTCCTGAAAGGAAATTCCCTCTCTCCCATCTGGACGGTGTTTTTTCCTCCCCGGAAGTCTGTTTCTAGGTTGGATTTGCACAATTTAATTCTCAGTGGGGCAGTTTGTATGAAAGGTCTTTGATTGGGGGGATCATTGGGACACCCCTCACGACCAGCACCCTATTGCTCTCGCATAGCATAGCTAAATGACAAAAATTGTGAGCACAAGGTTGCAGGCTCAAATCTCGACAGAAGCAGTCCTGTTGTACCATTCTGTGCATATCCAGCTGTTTAAATGGAAAGCATGCAAACCATGCAGAATGTGTGTTGACATAGCTAACTGTCAGACAAGTCCGTATGACTGTGTCTAAATGTGCGCAGTCCGAGGGCATGTGTATATGCATCAGCAGCAGTATGTGTGTTAACGCATGTCTCTGTGTGAGTGTGTATGTGTGTGTCAGTGTGAGTGTGTGTGTGTCAGTGTGAGTGTGTGTGTGTGTGTGTGTGTGTGTGTGTGCCTATGTGAGCTATGAACAGCACTCCTTTGTGATGACACTCAGGAGTTTGTGTGGTCCAGCCCAGTCCACTATGCACGACGGGCACCTCTGATTAGTGTGGGGTTTAGCGGGCAACCCTGTGACCCTCCATACTGGGGTAAGGAATGCTGAGACAGGAGCAGGGTCATATTTCTTCTCCAAAGCTGTGGGGATT